>NC_133662.1:160724904-161024904 GCF_037893015.1 Macrotis lagotis | reverse complement strand
GGGGCCAGTGTGGTATGTGTGGGGTGTAGGGTTTTCTTGTGAGTCCATGTATTGGATCTTTGGGATAGCTAAGTGTTGCCTGTAGCATGGGCAGTAGGGAAGTGGTGCAGAATGAGTGCAATGTAGTCAATTCATGCTTTTTTTAAAAAAATCTTTTGGTTCCTGGGTGTCCTAAATCATTTAGAAAAGGCAGCTAGGTGGCATAAGGGATAGAGTGCCAGGCCTGGAATCAAGAAAACTTATCTTCCTGAGTTCAAATCTGGTCTCAGAAATTTATTAGGTGTGTGACCTTGGGCAAGTCATTTAACTCTTTTTGCCTTGTTTCTTCATTTGTAAAATGAACAAGAAGCAGAAATAGAAAGCCACTCTAGTATTTTTGCCAAGACAAACTTTAAAAGGGGTCACAAACAATTGGAGAGTGTGGAAAATGAACAGCAACAAAAATCATGTAGATAGTTGCTTTATCTTTGGTAAATTGGACCCTCAGCAAATCCCTTCAACTGTAATTTTCTCATCTTTAAAATGAAATGAGGGATCTCTAAGTTCCTTTTATCTCTTCAAATATTCTTTGTGGGTGGCAATTAGGTGATGTAGTGAATAGAGCACTGCATAGGATCAGTAAGACTTGAGTTCAAATCTAACCTCTTCAGGATTTGCAAAACATTTGACATGTTATCTCCTTTGATCTTGACAATGATCTTTTGAGATGTAGTCTGTTATTATGATACCCATTTTACTAGTGATGGAACCAAGGCTGAAAGAGATTGATTTTTTTCTGAGTCCCACAACTAATACATCTCTGAGATTGAATTTGAACTCAGATCTTCCTGACTCAAGGTAAAGCACTGTATATATTGTACCTTATTCCTTATTAAAACTCTTGCACCAACACTGCATCTCAATTAAGTATGCATCATTGAATCATTCCATAAAAAAAGGACCATGGAAAGTACACCATAATTGATTACAAGCCCAGGATGGATCTGAATAATTTGTTTAAAAGTAACCTTTAAAACCTACTTTGTCATGTGGATGCTGGTGGGTAGGATTCAGTTCCTTTCCTTCAGCTGATTAATATGAAGATATAAACATAGTCAAAAACAATACCCCCACCAAAAAAAAAAAAAAAACAAACCCTTGTCTTGGACAGTTAAACATAACTTTGCTTTACTTTTTCTGATCATTTTTAAAAAAAACTTCTGAAAGCTATTCTCCACCTGAGTATGATTTAATTCAAATACTGTTTGAAGGATCATCCTTTTCCTTTGCATTCTTTTTTTCTAAATTTTGGATTATTTTGTTTCTATGGGACATTTTTTCTCCCTTGGTTTCAAGTTATAGAAAATCAGGGTAGATGCTTTCTTTTCCAAGTTCTGTCCACATCCATCCCCATCTAGTCTAACAACTTCCTCACCTTGAGATTTTTTTATCTCATTTTTTATCCAGGTATAATATTCTTTACTGTGGTGGTCCATTTTCATTGACTTCATTTTATTCTAAACTTAATTCTCTCAGCCAGAATCAAAGTCATGGGATGTGGCATGGATAAAAGATGAAGTTTAAATTTGCATCTTAGAAGTAGTTGTTAGGCTAAGTTGAGAACGGATGATCATTTAAAAGCTGACTTCTTTTCAGGGTAATTTGGCAAGCACTTTACAGGGGAGGGGGAAGTATTCCTTTTTTAATTTATTTTATATTTTTTTGCTTAATGCCTCCAAACTTCCTTCAAACAATATGGTCTGTGTCCCTTTATTCATCTTTGTAGTCATGGTTGTTCAGCTCTTACATTACTGGAGTAGAGCTGAGTCTCTTACAAATGACAAATCACTCCTTTTTGAGAGCAGATAAGATGCAGCTTATGCCCTTTGCCTCTCCCTGCATGTTTTCTGCCAGTCTCTCCCTTTGACAAAGCTTCCATCTAATTGTTGTAGGGACCCCATGGCATGGGTTAGGAATAGACAAGGCAGAGACCGAAAATGTTGGCAAACAAATTGGCAGCCTGCACCTCGCAGATCAGTGCATGTGCCAACAAAGGCAACTGTTTCATCCACCTTTCACTTAATAACCTGCTGCTGTAGAAAGACAGGATCTGTGACTTTCAGCAGGAGACTTTTTTTTAGCTCCAGCACTGAATAAAGAATCTGTATTATTTAGGTCTTGGTGGTTCCAATGTGTTTGCTGAAAAATTAGTCTGTAGAGACAACCAATGAATTGTAATACATTCAGGATGTTGGGTGAATGGTCATCTGAGGATAATAAATAGAAGAATAAAATGTTGAACAAGCATGGTTCCTCTGTATTGAGAAAAGAAAATAAAAAAATATCAATTCCATAAGTGGAGAATTAAAAACATCAATTCCATTAGCAGATGTCACTGCTGCATACAAAATGGACAAATCAATTTTTTGCATCTTATATCTACCCTTAGAGATGGTGTGGCATAGTGAGTCAAATACTATTCTTACTCCTACTAGCTATGTGGTCTTGGGTAAGTCAAACTTTTTTTTTTTTAGTTTTTGCAAGACAATGGGGTTAAGCGGCTTGCCCAAGGCCACACAGCTAGGTAATTATTAAGTGTCTGAGGTCAGATTTGAACTCAGGTACTTCTGACTCCAAGGCCAGTGCTCTATCCACTGTGCCACCTAGCTGCCCCTGTAAGTAAGTCAAACTTTAAGTACCTCAGAAAATTTCTTAGGATTTAGGATCTAAGATTTAATGCTGGGAAAAACTTGTGAAACCCAACCCTCTCATTTTTAACATAGTCCATGCTATGCAAATGACTTGCCTTTCATCACACAATCAATTCATGAACTTTTATTAAATATCTGCTGTGGTTTAATATTGTAGTGGGTGCTGGAAATGAAAAGATAAAAGTAAAATATTTCCAGTTCTTAAAGGTCTTGGGGGAGGGGGACTAAATGAAAATGGTGGGATAGAATCTACTGTATCACACAACCCTAGGAAATCATTGCTGAGATATTTATCTGTTTTTATGGAGAGAGTTTCATCACAATGATGTCTCAGATCCTTGCTAATCCTGCTATGGAGGAAAATCATGATCACCTATGAACTCTCCAATAATGCTATTGGATACAGAATAGTGGCTTTGATGAAACCACAGAACTGAAGATCTGGAAGAGACCTTAGCAACCCTTTAGTCCAGAGGTTGTTAACCTGAGATCTGTGAATTTATTTTAAAAAATGACAATATTTCAACACAAATCAATTTGCTATGAAATCTTTATTTTATGAATTTAAAAACTTTCTTCTGAAGAGGCAATAGACTTCCCTAAGACATCAAAAAAGTTAAAAAAAAATCTGACTGTAGCTTAACTCATGCCTGAATTCTTACCATAATATACCAACAAATGGGTACATAATCTCTAAAGACCTCTGACAAAGGGAAATTGACCAAATAATTTTCCTAATTGCTGTATTCTTATGCATATTCAGGTTTGATCTGGCCGATGTTTAGGGTTTGGTCACAATGAGACAATTGCATGCATTAGTCTAAAATGAAAACTATATCCTTACTTTTTTTGTTATTGTTCCACTGCTCTTACATAAATCATATTCTATGATCTGAACATCTAAACAAAAGGTTCTTTTCTGCCATGATAAATACCAATTCTGCTTCTTGAATCCTTGGGAACTGTTTTGTGTACCAAACAGCTGCATCAGCTTTATCGGAAATGAGTTTGCTCCCGAGCTGGTATCTCTCAGTGAAGGGCATGCTAAGCATGACAAGGCTAACTATGTCATCACTTCTGTGAGCAATGCAAAAATGCATCTGCAAGTACACCTGCATGCCTTAATTTTTCCTAAAGCACATGAGGTTGAGCTAGGTTTTTAAAAGTTTTATAGTCATAAGAACATCTTTTATTTTTAGCTCCCTACTAATATTGCATACTATGCTACTATCATTGGACCCAATAGTATTCTTCTCGACTCCTGCTAGACTCCCTTTTTCAGGTCTGTAGGAGTGTCATACACAGAATATCAGTTATAGCCTGGGAATGAATCAAAATTTTCCATCTTAAATATTTTTCCTGTGCTCATAATGGAAATTCACAAATTTCAATGTATAGTAAGAGCTTAATGAGTTGGGGTTACAGTCAGGCAGTCTAAAAAGTCTGGTAATGGCAGTGCTTTAAGTCACAAATGCATAAATAGTCTATTATAATATTTTTCCTTTCAATGGACTGATTTTTAAGATATGCAAATGATCTCTCAGCAATGACTCATTGTGCTTTTTATTAGCATTAACCAATATTCTTGCATTTTCCATTACTAGGATCCTTTTAAAAATGTATCACTATATTTCAAGCAGAAATATGCTTGCATTTTTTTAAACATTAATACTCAATTGCAACTTTTTTATTCCATCCAACATCTGGATCACAAGATAATTTTTCACAAAATTCCAGCCAGAGTATTTAATGCCATTTTACAGAGAAAATCCTGAGGCAGTAAGATACAATGGAAAGAGTCCTGACTCTAGAATTAGAAGACCTGGATTTCAAAACCATCTCTGATCCATTATGTCCAAGTGACCCAGATTAAGTCACTAACTTCTCTAAGGCCATTTCCTCATTTGTAAAATTAAGGAACTGGAGGAAATGGTTTCTTCCAACTCCTAGAACTATGTTCCTGTGATTCCCAAATGATTTCCAAATTTGATGCAGACAATGAATTAGAATTCATGATCTTTTTGATTTCTGGAATAATATAAATTCGTTGTTCTACCAAATGTCAAATCTTATTGGGAGGGAAGAGGAGAAAGAATCCATTGCAAGGAGCTAAGGATACTTCCTAGTCTCTGAGCTTTGCTTCATGACATTACCTTCTCCCTAATTCTTAGAATGCACACTTGATTTTAGTACAAAATTTGAAGGATAATAAATTTTTGAGCAGGAGATGGAATACTTTCATTTAAAAGATAAGGAAAATGAAGTTAAGTGATTTTCCTATGTCTTGATGTGACATAATACCAATCCAGTCCTTCAGAAGTCATATCCACTTTTTTTCTACCTCTTATTATCACACAATTTCCACATTTCATTCTCTTTGGATCCTGTAGCCCTCTTCAAACCATTTTGCATGTTGACAGATTCCATATCATCTATCTGAGGTAAAGGACATGTTTTACTTATCAATGTTCAGTCATCATGAGATCTCAAAAGTGGGATATCAGGGAGTGGAAACATTAGGGGCAGGGGAATATTTCCTGTCATGTTCCAATATAATCCTAATGGCACAGTGGATAGAATGTTGGGTCTGAAGTCTGAAATCTGGTCTCATACACTAAACTAGCTGATGATCCTGGGCAAGTCACTTAGCTCTTATATGCCTCAGTTTCATTATCTGTAAAATGGGAATAACACCTGTCTCCCTCAGGTGTTGTGAGGAATGAAAGACATAATATTTTTACAGTGCTTTAAAAATATTAAAGTGCTTTATGAAAACTAGCTATTATTATCATGGGACTATCCACTATCCTAATGGATATGCTATTTGTGGCATTATTCAAGAAACAAAAATAAGCTCTGCTGGGTCCATTGGGAAGTGAATATACTCAAGTTATATATATATATATATATATATATATATATATATATATATATATATATATATATAAATGTTAGAAATTCAGAGAGTTATTATGGTAATAAATTTAGTCAGGAAAATTGAAAGTTACAGGTACTTTTAGCATAAACACTTAACTCTTTATGCAAAATGTTAATTACAACTAAATTGCTCCATTCTTCCTTTCATTTTTCTCTTCTTGTTTCTATCTCCTCATGTGTAGGACTCTGGAAAACTGAGTACTAAGGTTCGAATAATGAAAGCATCAAGCCTTATTATGGAAAATAACTGTCCTACTTTACTCTGTGCCACTTAGACTTTTTGTGTAGTGTTGTTTACCATTCTGGAAACTATATTCTAAGAGAAACATTATCAGGTAATATTAAGTACAAGTGACCAGCATGATGGGAATATGGATATGGACCACATAAATAACACTTAATAGAAAGGGTTTAGCCTAGAGAAGAAAAGACTAAGGGGAGTCATGATAACTGCCTTTGTTTATTTGTAAGTCTCTTATATAGAAGAGGAAACCTTTTATTCATTGCTGCAAGAGGGGAAAATGATACCAAATGGACAGGCTTACTATAACTATTTGAGTCAGCCAAAATGGCATGGATTAGCTCATGAATTCCCTGTCTTGGGCAATATTCAAGAAGCTACATACCCAGCTGTCAAGAGATTTTTCTATGGTTATTACTGAATTGTGTAAATTTTGCTGGTAAAAGATCACTGAATCTGAAATTGGAAGACTAGAGGTTCAAATATCCTCCCTGTTACATTATGAGTTTCAGACAAGATGCATTTATTAAAAATCTACTATGTGCCAGATACTATACTAAATTCTCCCTATAAACAAACAAAAATGCAATATTTCTGTTTCAGGGGATTTCATTCTATGATAGATGCTTGATTTAAACCTTCTAGGGATCAGTTTCCTTATTTGTAAAATGATAGATTTGAAAATAATCTCTAAGGTCCTTTCTAGTTTTAAATCCTATAAATTAAGGTTGAAGTAAATAATCTCTAGGTACCTTTGAACTCCAAATTCTCTGCCTCTTTAAGAGGAAACTAGCTTATCATTCAACAACCTTATTGTCCTCTTCCTAGTAGATTTTGAAACTGGAAAATGGCCATTTGGTTAGTGGTAGATCAAACACAGCTGTTGGAGATGTGATGTCACAAAAAGACAGCAGCATCAAGTAAAGAAATAATAATTAGTCAATAATGATTGAGACATAGGGCATTTCCTGGGGGATTGATAACCAGCTGGGAGGAGTTAATGGACCAAGCTGTGCTACAGGTCATTAACTATAGCAGTCATTATTCCCTAGAAAATGTCCTAAGCTGAGGTTATTACTTGAATTTGAATATGTATATTTTAAAAAATCACTTGACTCTTCTCACACTTGATAGAGGTGAAGCAAAGAATCTGGGATACCATTAGAAAAGGAAAATATTTTCTTCAGCTTCTTAGGGAAAGGTGTGAGAGTGTAAACAGGCATATGTATGCATGTGTTTACACAATTCAGTCCCTGAGAAGGAGGATTTTATTTGGACTCATTCCCTCTCTCTTTCACGGACTCCTCTTCCTCACCCCATAAAGCAGATGCTTCCCAAGGTTTTCTCATTGGCTCTTTATTCTGTCTATACTATCTCTCTTGGTAATTAATTCAGTTCAACAAATACCAGTACCTACAATGTAGAAACATCAATCATTATTAAAATAGATTAAGATCTAAGAGGGATCTAAGATAACAGCTAGTTCAATCTCCTCTCTTTTCTAGAAAGGTACTTAAGGCACCAAGTGACTTACTCAAACTCATATAGGTTGTATAAATCATTTAGTTTACTATATATATATACATATATATGTCTATGTATGTATGTATGTATGTTGGATTTGAACCCTGGTTCATCTTCTTCCAAAGCTCATGCTTTTTTCACTGTTATAGAATGCTGCCTCATCTCTGACTTCAATCATAACCCAAACATAGATGACTCCCAAATCTCCATCACCACTTCTGACATCACTTGTGGGCTGTCAACTCCACATCTTCAACTGTCCATAGAATATGAATTTACTACTAGTACTGGGGTAGCTAGGAGAGATTCGGGACAAATATTGTCAGCCTCGGAGTCAGGAAACCCTGAGTTCAAATCTAGGATCAAATACTAACTAGCTGTCTGACATTTGGCAAGTTGCTTCACCCTGTTTGCCTTGATTTCCTCATCTATAAAATGAATTGGAGAAGGAAATGACAAACTTCTCCAGTATCTTTGCCAAAAAATCCCTTAAAAGGGGGTCACAAAAGTCAGTTAGACATGACTGAAGAACTGAACAACAGGAACATTACTAGTACTTCAAATTCAATATATTCACCCAGAACTTTACTTTCCTGTCAATATTATTTATTCTTAGAAACAGAGTCATGATCCATTAGGATTTATCCAAGTGTGCAAGGATGGTTCACTTTTAGGAAAATTGATCTTATAAAAAAACTAACAGAAATCATATGATTATATCAATAGCTAATAAAAAAAGACTGACAAAACATAGCACCTGTATTTTTAAATGCTTTTAAAATGCTAGAAAGCAAAGGAATAAATGGAGTTTGCCTTAAAATGATAGCTAGTATCTATCTAAAACCATTAGCAAGTATTTTATGTAATGGCGATAAGCTAGAAGCATTCCCTGTAAGAGCAGGGGTGAAAGAAGTATGTCCATTATCACCACTATTATTCAATATTGTCTTAGAAAGATTAGCTTTAGTAAAAAGAAAAAGAAATTGAAGGAATTAGAATAGGTAACGAGGAAACAAAATTTTCACTCATTGCAGATGATATGATGCTATACTTAGAGAACCTTAGAAAATCAACTTTAAAAAATTACTTGAAAAAACAACTTTAGGAAAGTAGCAAGATATAAGATAAATACACAAAAATCATCAGCATTTCTATGAATGATCAACAAAGCAAGAGATAGAAAGATAAATTCCATTTAAAGTAACAGCAGACAACACAAAATTCTTGGTAATCTATATCCCAAGATAAAACAAGAAACTATATGAACACGATTTCAAAACACTTTTCACACAAAATCAGATTGGAAAACTGTCAATTGCTTATGATAGGTTGAGAAATATAATAAAAATGAAAATTCTTCCTAAACTAAATTAATTATTCAGTATTATACGAATCAATCCACCCAAAAACTCTTTAATAGAGCTAGAAAAAAATAGTAACAAAATTCTTCTGGAGGAAGAAAAGGTCAAGAATATTAAGAGAATTAATGAAAAAAAAGAAAAGAAAAATGCAAAGAAAGTGTCCAGCTGAACCAGATTTAAAATTATACTAAAAAGTAGCAGTCTTCAACACTGTCTAATTTGGGCAAAGAAATAGAGTGGTAGATCAGTGGAATAGATTAAAGAAACAGTAAAAGCTAGAGTAATCTATTAAAGTCGACAAAAGATTGTAGCTTCTGTAATAACGACCTCACTATTTGAAAAAAAAACTGCTGAGAAAACTGAAAAATAGTCTGGCAAAAACTAGACCAATATCTCACACCCTATACCAAGATAAGGTTGAAATGGGTGCAAGGTTTAGACATAAAGAGTGATACCATAAATCACTTAGGAGAACAAGGAATAGTCTGTCAGATCTATGGCATGGGATGAGTTTATGATCAAACAAAAGTTAGAAAACATTATAAATTGCAAAATGGATAATTTCAACTACATTAAATTAAAAAGGCTTTGTACAAATAAAACCATTGCTACCAGTAAAGATATGAAACAATTTTTACAGTGTTTATGATAGAGGACTTATTTCTAAAATTCATAGAAAACCAAGTCAAATTTATTAGAATATGAGTCATTTTCCAATTATTAATTGGTCAAAGGATATGAGCAGAAATTTTCAGAGGAAGAAATTAATCATATGAAAAAGTGCTCTAAATCATTATTTATTAGAGAAATCCAAATTAAAGCAAATCTAACATGCCACATCCATCAGATTGGCTAAAATGATAAAAAAGAAAAATGATCTATGTTGGAGAGGACATGGAAAAACTGGGACACTAATGTATTATTGATGGATGAGGGAACTGATCTAACCATTCTGGAGAATAATTTGGAACTAGGCTCAAAGGGCAATGAAACTATTCATACTCTTTGATCCAGCAATACACTGGATCTACATCCCAAAGATCATAAAAGGGGAAAGAACCAATATGTACAAAACTATTTATCACAACTCTTTTTAAAGTGGCAAAGAATTGGAAACTGAGGGAATGTCATTAATTGGGGAATGGCTGAACTGAAGCTATAACATATGAATATGATGGAATACTTGATCTATAAGAAATCATGAGTGGTTGGACTTTAGAAAGCCTGGAAAGATTGCAAGAACTGATGCTGAGTGAAAAGAGCAGGACAAGGAGAACATTGTACATATTAGGACCAACATTATGAGATTATCAACTATGGTGCATACATATTAATGTAAAAACTATGGAGTTTCAATACAGATCAATGTATATTATGTTCACTTTTAAAATTTTCTTTAATGTTTTTCTTTCTTTCTCATGTTTTTTCCTTAGTTCTAATGCCTGTTTCACAACGTGACTTATATGGAAATAATATATGTCTCCACTACCATGGGAAGGGGGAGGGAAGGGAGAGTGGTAGGAAAAAAGTGCAATTCAAAAGCTTGACATAGGATGAATGTTGAAAACTACCTTTATATGTAATTCACACAAAAATAAAACAATAAAACAGTATAAAAGGTAGTGAGTGAAGAAATTTTAGAAGCTATCTAACCAAGCCCTCTTGTTTTATATGAGGAAACAGAAACCCATGGAAGTTAAGTGACTTGTATAAGATTGTTAAATAGTTATTAAATGGTAGAAACAATATTTGAACCTATATACTCTGATTCTAAAGTAGTTCTGTCAGTGGTATCAGTTATTAATATTCATAATCTCCAAGTGATCTTTGACTGTTCCCTACTCATCTCCCTTTTTCAATAAGTTATCATCCTATTGATTTGGTCTCCATTATAGTTTTTGATACCATTCCCTTTTTATTTCTTTTTTTACTTTTTTTTAGGTTTTTGCAAGGCAAATGGGGTTAAGTGGCTTGCCCAAGGCCATACAGCTAGGTAATTATTAAGTGTCTGAGACCAGATTTGAATCCAGGTACTCCTGACTCCAGGGCAGGTGCTTTATCCACTATGACACCTAGCTGCCCCTCCCTTTTTATTTCTAATGATACTAATCAGGATAATAAAATGAATTTCAGAGATCTGATGATCACTTTTTACAATTGGAGCAAGGAATAGTGTGAGACATGGAAAGGTAGACTCATCTTAGGACTGATCACCAGGGGGAAAAAGATTGCCCTGGGATGTCCCAAGGTTTCTAAGGTACTCAAAGGAAAGGAAATTTCTTGAGACTTGATTGCTGCCAAAGTTGCAAAGGTTGGGATTTCCATGGCAGGAATTACAACCCAGGATGGTACTACTATGGTTATTGGTTAAGTTTTCTGCCTTAGGAAAACATTCCTATGGTCCCACTGTAATCATGGTTCTGGAGAGTAGTATGAGATTAGAGAGAGAAGCTAATAATATGTCATTTTATTTTCATTTTCCACATTTTCCTCTAGTATCTAGCTTCCAGCTTCAGTGTTCTCTCATTCAAATAGACCTCTTCTTTTTTATCTTTATCATCATCATCATCATCATCAATCTTCTTTTTCCTTTTCCCTATTTCAAGTCAGGTTGAAATCGTAACTGTGAAAAAGAGCTGCATCTTTTATACCTTGTAGCAAACAAAGTCATTAGGCATGGAGAGTGTACAGACAGTCCCCAAGGAAAACCACTTCATTAATTTCCCAATATAGAAAATATGAACAACTATGGAGCAGAACATAAAGTCTTGAAATGTCATAGGTAAAGGTAAGCAACACATTAGAGTCTGGGTTATTCCAGTCTCCAATTACTTGACCATATGCATAGCTCTGCCTGTTATCATGGGAAATAAGAATATAAAAATACTGTATTCTGTTTTATAGGCTGAGGATGCCTGAGTAGTTACATTTTCTCTCTCAGCTGTCAAATATATTCTTCTCATATAACATTGATCCATAATAGCTGCCTAAAAGACTGTGGGTTGACAGTTCTATTGATAGACTAGAGCAACACGCCTCAGTCTGTCAAGTCTTACATTTACATCTTGGGTTCTCATCTGTTTTTTCCTTTTTTCTTCAGGAGATCAATTCTGTAGCAATTAAATAAGCAGCCGGCAAGGCTTTTTAAGCACCAGAACATTCATCTCTAAAGAAAGCTGGCAAGACCAAAGGTAATTAGAAGTGACCTCCTCTAGCTGAATGGACTTCCTCATTAGAAAAATGGGTGCTTGGTTATTTAAGGAGAAAACCAGTGCACCTGAAATAATCTAGGTTCATTCTTTCTCTGTGATAAGTTATTCTGCTATTTTGTTGGATCCCTAGAAGGTAGAGACTCTGGTTGGAGCTACGAAGGATTTACTTCCATTTTCAGGATATTTAAGAAATCAGTATGATCAGCTACATTTTTACCATGGGTTGTGGGGAGGTAAAAGTTTGAGACTATCAATGAGGCAAGGTATTAAATAAACTGAGCTTTTCTAGGATGGAGGAGAGCTTAAGGGCACTTACTGAGTTCTTTACTAGTTGTAAGTCAGATCAAGTGAGTTGATCTGTGGTCATAAACCCCTACTGATTTGTCAATAGTTCTACTTTTCCAGAAATAACTAAATTTATGGTTGAATATCAAGCACTCAGCAATGTTTATTATATGCCTAATATGGGCCAGACAGTATATTAGTCACTGAGTATACATCCAATGACAAAAATAATATCTTTCCTCAAGTAGTATACATTTTTGGAAGAGAAGGTGGCAGGAAAGGGAAAGATGGAAAATGTGTACATATATAAGTGAGCACGAAATCCATACCAAGTATGCCTCAGAAGAAGGCACCAGAAGCTAGATGATTCGAAACTGCCTCACATAGGAAGCCTGCATGAGATGAGTTTTCAAGAAACTCAGAAATTCTATCCTCCAGTTGAAAAGAAGGATGGAGTGCATTCCAGGCACTGGGAAAAATAGAGTACAAAGAATGGGAATAGAAGAAGAAATATTGTTTATGAAGAAGAAGGAAAGAGAGGCTAGTTTGGATTGGAATGCAAAATCCATAAAAGGAGGAAAATATAATAATCCTGGAAAAGTGAACTGAATGTCTCAATAAAGATGATGGATTAAAGTTAATGAACTTTAGGTTCAGAATAAGGTACATATATTTTTAAGATAAATGTAATGTTTAATGTTTTTCTTGATGGTTTTTTATTTAATACTAGGTGTGTGCTTTTGTGTGTGTGTGTGTGTGTATGTGTGAAGGGGCAGTGAATTAGTAGGAAATGCAAAACAAAGGAAGGAGATTCAATAAAGTATACACAGAAGAAAACGAATTTAGCAGGGGACACAGAAATAAGAAGGCAATTTATTATTACTTTATTAAATTTAATATACTCTTTAAAAATTATGCATAGGAGAAACTTATAGGTTCATATGGAATTTTCTCTTGTTGTCATTATTTGTTTATTTGTTGATAATAATTCAGTTTATAACAACAAAAAAGAAATTGTCAAAAAATTTAAAGAAAAAGCTTGGTTTTTTTCCTAAACTCAATTTTGTTTTATTTTCAGCTTCATATTATTTTTTTCCCCTTCATCAAACATATATAAGGCAAGGAAAATAGATCCCCTTTCAAACATGTGTCATCATGTAAAACAAATTTCTGCTTTAGTGATGTTCCAGAAAAGAAAATACTTCAATCTGCATTCTGAGCCAATCATATCTTTCCACTTCTTATCCCTCTCCTCCCTTCTAAGACTGCCGATTCCACCCTGGGACAGCTTTATTTTATTTCAAATTCATTATTTTGAGCAGGGTTGTTAAATCTCTTACAGTTGACCATTATTAAAATATTGCCATTAAAGTTTACAATGATATCCTGGTTCTGCTCACTTTGTCACTGCACCAATTCTTATAGTTCTTCCCAGGTTTTTCTGAAATCATCACCTTCAGTGTTTCATTACAATCAAATACTACATCTTGTTGAGTCTTTTCTCAACTGATGGGCATCCCCTCATTTTCCAAATCTTTGACACCACAAGAAGAGTCGTTATAAATATTTTTGCACATATAAATCCTTCCCTTTTTCTTTGATCTCTTTGGGATAAAGATTTTATAATGGTATTGCTGAGTCAAAGACTATGGATAGTTTTATAGCCTTTGGGCAGAGTTTCAATTGTCCAGTACCAATAGAGCAATTGTGTACTTATTTTTCCACATCCCTTTCAGTATTTGTCCTTCTGTTTTTGATCATGTTAGCCAAATCTAATAGGTATGAAGGGATTCCTCAGAGTTGTTTTAATTTGCATTTCTCTAATAAATAGGGATTTAGAATATTTTATTTGACTACAAATGACTTTTATTTCTTTTGAAAACTTATTTAATTTTTTACTTTTGAAATCTTGTTCATAGTCTTTGATAATTTACAATTAAAGAATGTTCTTATTTTTATAAATGTGACTTCTATTTGAGAAATGAAAGCTTTATCAGAGAAAGTTGGAATAAAAATTCTGTCTCAGTTTTCTGCTTTTCTCTTAATTTTTGCTTCATTGGTTTTGTTTGTGCAAAATCTTTTGAATATAACAATTAAAATTATCCATTATACTTACTGTGATCCCCTTTTATCTATGATCATAGACTCTTTACTTATTCATAGATCTGACAGGTAAAATTTTTCATGCTTCCCTATGACGCTGATATCACCTTTCATGTCTCAATCATGTTAGGATTATTTTATATCCTGCAACTTTGCTAAAGTTGTTGCTTAACACAAATTTTTAGTCAATGCTCTAGGATTCACTAAATATACATTATAACTTCTGAAGAAAGAGAAATTTATTTCCTCATTTTCTATTCTTATAACTTCTCTTTCTTGTTTCATTGCTTTAGCTAGTATTCCTAATATTGAATAAATAGTAATATAATGAACATTCTTTCTTTACTTCTGTATCAATTCTTGCTTCTAAAATGTTTTGAGTTTAATCTAATTACCAATAATGATTGCTCTTGGTTTTAAACATATTATTTTGAAAAAACCTCTTAGGCTTTCTAATGTTTTTACTGGGAATGTTTTTGTGTTTTGTTAAAAAACCTCTTTTATATCTATTGAGAAAATCATGATTTTTGTTGCTTTTGTAATAGGTTTGGTGAATTATGCTTATAGTTTTCCCAATATTGAACCAGCCCTGTTGGTGATATAATTCTATATTTCTATAATCTCCTCAATTCTATAATATTATATCTCCTAAATAGTACATTATTTAACATTTTTGCACCAATACTTTTAGGGAACTTGGTCTATAGTTTTCTTTCTGTGTTTTTGCTCTTCTTGGTTTAGGTGTCAAAACCATATTTGTATTATATAATAAATTTGGTAGGACTGCTTTTGTACCTATTTTCTTTTTCAAATAGTTTATATAGTATTGGATTTGGAAATCCAATGTGTATAAATATTTGGAGGTATTAAGTTGTTAAATGCATGTGGCCCTGGGGATTTTTTCCTTAGTGAGTTCATTTATAATTTGTTCAATTTTTTCTCCCAAGTTAGAGTTATTTCTTTATTTAGTTTTTTTTTGCAAGGCAAATGGCATTAAGTGGCTTGCCCAAGGCCACACAGCTAGGTAATTATTAAGTGTCTGAGGTTGGATTTGAACTCAGGTACTCCTGACTCCAGGGCCCGTGCTCTATCCACTCTGCCACCTAGTTGCCCCTAGAGTTATTTAAATATTCTATTTCCTCTTCTATCTCAGAAATGAAAATTTTGTATACATCCGTAGATTTACTTAGATTTTCAGTTTCATTTACATTTAAATGGGCCAAAATAGCTCCAAAGATTTGCTGTAATTTTGGTGGCACATTCACTTCTTCCCCAACCCCACCTCCTTCTTTTGTTCTTCTGGTAATGTTTTCTTTTTTAATGAAAATCAAATTAATCGATGGTTTATCTATTTAACATTTTTAAAATAAAACCAGTTAGCAATTTTATAGTGTAATTACATTTTTACTTTCAATTTTATTAATCTCCTTGGATTTTCATGATTTCAGTTTTGGTGTTTAAATGAAGATTTCAGATTTGCCCCTTTCCTAGTTTTTTTTAGTAGACCTAATCTTTCTCTCTATTCTTTATTGATGTAAGCATTTAGAGATATAAAATTTCCCCTAAGTATTACTTTGAATTCATCCCACAAATTATTGTCTCATTTTTGTCATTATCTTTATTGACTATTTTATGATTTGTTTTTGAACTATTCATTTTTGGTATTAGATTATTTAGTTTCCAATTATATTTTAATCTTTTCCCACAGAACTGTATTGGAAGTAATTTTTATTTGCATTATTGTTGAGAGAGGTACATTTACTATTTTTGCATTTTTATGTTTGTAAAGTTTTTATGCCCTGACACATAGTCAATTTTTGTGAAGATGTGATGTATGCTTGAAGAAAAAAGGATACTCCCTTCCCTTCCCATTCAATTTTCTTTTTCTATTTTAATTATTATTTTAAGTTATTTTATATTTTCAAATGACAAGCAAAGATAATTTTTAACATTCATTGTTTTATAAGCTCTTGAGTTGCATATTTTCTACTACATTCATTTCCCAGTGAGTACTCTAATATGGACTGTACATGTACACTATTAAGACCATATTAGTTATGTTGTGAAAGAAAAATCAAAACTAAAGAGGAAAAACGCCATGAGAAAGAAAGAAAAAACACAAGTTTAAAAAAAATTAACTCAGAATGCTTTGGTCTTCATTCAGGCTCCATAGTTAGTTTTTTTTCTCTTTTAGATGAGGATGGAAAGTTTCCATTGATGTGTCTTTGATGACTGAACTGCTGAGGGGGGAAAATTGCCCCATTATATTTTTTTCCCAAAAGTCTATCTAACTTTTCTAAATTCTTTTCATTTCTTAACTTTTTTGTATTTATTTCATAGTTAGATTTATCTGGCTCTCAGTGGGGAAAATTGTGGTCCTCCACTTGTACAGTTACTATTCCTCTTGTAAGTTAATATTTCCAAGAAAAATTAGAATGCTATGCCAGTTGGAGGATATATGTTTAGATTTGCTATTACTTGATTGCCTATGGTATGTTTTTAGTAAAATATACTTTCTCTAATGATCTCTTTTAATCAAGTCTATTTTTAATTTTGCTTTTTCTGAAATCATGATTTTTATCCTTTCCTTTTTATCTCAGTTGAAACATAATAGATTGTCCTCCAGTATCTGAATTTTAATCTTTGTGTGTCTTTCTGTTTTAAGTGTGCTTCTTAAATAACATATTCTTGGATTCTGATTTCTAATCCATTTTTCTATCTGCTTCCAGTTTATGAGTGAATTCATGTCATTTACATTCATTATAATTGTTTATTTTTCTCTATCCTATAGTTTTCTTTTTATTCTTCCCCCCCCCCTTTTTTTGCCCTTCCTTGGAAGTCTTTTTTTGCTTCTGATAATTGTTTCTTTTAATCTGCCCTCCTTTTATCTATAACTCATGCCCATTACTATTATCTCCTTTGCCTATTGGATTTTCTTTACTCAACTGAATGTTTATATGTGTGTGTATGTGTATCTATATTTATATCTATCTATCTATCTATCTATCTATCTATATAATTTCTTTATATATATTTCTTGATCTTTATCTCATTCTGAGAGTGAAATTCAAACATTAGCTGCCACCCCCTCACTTCTCTGCCTCTACTATAAAAGTTATTTTTTGTGAGATAATTTTCACCATTCTTGCTATCTTTTCTCCCTTCTTTCAAAGTATTCCTCTTTCTCACTCTTTCTTTTTTTGAGATCACCGCAAGATAATGGACTTACACCTATACCCGCTTTTCTAACTTCTCTAATAATAATAAAGTTCTTAGAAGTTACAAGTATCTTCCCATACAGAAATATAAACAGTTTAACTTTATTTGGTCCTTTAAGATGTTTCTTTCATGCTTATATTTCTATTCTTCTCTTGAGTCATGTATTTGAATGTAAAACTTTCTAATTCTAGTTTTTTCATCAAGAATGCTTAAAAGTCAGCACTAAATGTCCATTATATTTCCCCATAAGGATTATATTTAATTTTGCTGGGTAGATTATTTTTGGTTGTAAACCCTGATCCTTAGCCTTCTGAAATATCATCTTCCAAGCCCTCTACTCTTTTAACATGGGAGCTGTTGAATCTTGTGTGATTCTATGACTACATAATATTTTCTTCTTGATCCAAGAGTTCTGAAATTTGACAGTATTACTCTGGGAGTTTTGATTTATTTCTCCCAAAACTGTCCATTTCTATCCTTTTACCATTTATCAGTTGGGAATGGAAAAAACTAATAATTTGACAAAGAAGGTTAGAATTATATTGTGAAGAGCTTTAAATACCAGAGGAGTTATTGTTGCTGTTGTTATCGTTATTCAGTTGTTTTCCAGGCATTTCTGACTCTCTAAAACCTCATTTGGGGTTATCTTGGCAATGATACCAGAATGGTTAACCATTGCCTTCTCCAGCTCATTTTATAGATGAGAAAATTGAGGCAAACAGGTTTAAGTGACTTTCCCAGGATCATACAGCTAGTAAATATTAGGAGTCAGATTTGAATTCAGAGAGATAAATCTTCCTTCCTCCAAGAACAGTACTCTATCCACTGTGCCACTTAATTGCTAGTCTATGTTTTACCTTGGAGGGAGGCAATAGGGAACCAATGGAGCTATGACTGTGGTATGGTTAGGAACATCACTTTGCTTTAGGAATATCACTTTGGCCGCTGAATAGAGGATGGATAGCAGAGAATTAGTATATGATATACTGACTTCATGTGGTAGACCCTTGTAGAGAGAAAAGGGGATCGAGAAGGATACATATTTACTTCTCCATTTCTCATAATTGGCAGATTAGATATAGAATTCATATATATATATATATATATATATATGTAAAATTTGTGTCAGAATATGGGCAAGGATTATAAAGAATAAAAAGATTGGGTGGGTAGCAATTTGCCTGAAAAATCTACATCCACTGAAGTGCTGAAGTATCTCATCATGTCCCACACATATTATGTATATAAAGCAATGGGCATAATACACTAGGTTTGCATAAGGAAAACATGAATTTGAGTACAGTCTTGGGCAAGTAATCTAATCTTTCACTGCTGTACTCTAGGCAACTCTTTAAATTATGGAGAAGGTGACAATGACCTACATTGGAAAAGGGAATTTTCTTATTTATATACTTTATCAATAAATTTTTCTATCAAAGATCAGAGATTAGTATGTATCAGAGATTAGTATGAATCAGAGATTCATTTCCTTTTTTTCATATCTATGAAAATTATTATTTCCCCTCCTCTAACCCTTAGAGAACTAAAATGAAAATTCAAGCTAAAATGTTAGCCCAGTACTTTGAATTCTTTTGATCAATGTCAAGAGCCCATATTTCTATGGCTTATTAAGGTCTATAAAGTGGTATAAGTATTCCTGTTGTATAGAAGAGAAAACTGAAGCTTGGAGAAGTTTAATTCCATGACCAGACAGTATCATAGTCAGAATATGAAGCAAAGTTTCCTAACACTAAGTCCAAACTTCCTAACACTAACTCTTTCAAAAATTATGTGACCTACATTTGGCATTCTTTTGCTATATCTGAATTAGATATGTGACATGGAAATCTTTTTTTTAAGTTTTCTAAATCCTTTTCATTTATTGTTTTAGAAAGATTTTATTTATTTTGAGTTTTACAATTTTCCTCCCCATTCTTGCTTCCCTCCCCCCACCCCCCACCCCCCCACAGAAGGCATTCTGTTAGTCTTTACATTGTTTTCCATGGTAGTCTTTACATTGTTTTCCATGGTATATATATATATTGATATCAATTGAATATGATGAGAGAGAAATAATTTTCTTCCTTTAAGGAAGAAAAATAAAGTATGAGATAGCAAAATTACATAATAAAATAACATTTTTTTTTTCTAATTTGAAGGTAATAGTCTTTGGTCTTTGTTCAAACTGCACAGTTCTTTCTCTGGATACAGATGATATTCTCTATTGCAGATAGCCCAAAATTGTCCCTGGTTGTTTCACTGATAGAATGAGTGAGTCCATCAAGGTTGATCATCGCCTCCATGTTTCTGTTAGGGTGTACAGTGTTTTTCTAGTTCTTCTCATCTCACTTAGCATCAGTTCATGCAAATCCTCCCAGGTTTCCCTGAATTCCCATCCCTCCTGGTTTCCAATAGAACAATAGTGTTCCATGACATACATATACCACAGTTTGTTAAGCCATTCCTCAATTGATGGACATTTACTCGATTTCCAATTCTGTTACTGAAAACAGGGCTGCTATGAATAGTTTTTGTACAACTGATGTTTTTACCCTTTTTCAT
This sequence comes from Macrotis lagotis, assembly GCF_037893015.1. Classification (NCBI taxonomy): domain Eukaryota; kingdom Metazoa; phylum Chordata; class Mammalia; order Peramelemorphia; family Peramelidae; genus Macrotis; species Macrotis lagotis. The sequence goes on along the minus strand of NC_133662.1, from coordinate 161,004,770 downwards.
CATCTCTTCAAGGTATAGACCCAGTAGTAGTATTGCTGGATCAAAGGGTATGCACATTTTTGTTGCCCTTTGGGTGTAATACCAAATTGCTCTCCAGAAAAGCTGGATTAGTTCACAGCTCCACCAATAATGTATTAATGTCCCAGATTTCCCACAACCTTTCCAACAATGGCCATTGTCCTTTCTGGTCATATTGGCCAGTCTGAGAGGTATGAGGTGGCACCTCAGAGATGCTTTAATTTGCATTGCTCTAATAAGTAATGATTTAGAGCATTTTTTCATATGACTATGGATTGCTTTGATTTCCTCAGCTGTAAATTGCCTTTGCATATCATTTGACCATTTGTGACATGGAAATCTTAAAAAAGACACTATGCCTATTAGTAGGCTTTTGTCTGGGAAGACATTCATACTGGGTTTGTTAATGTATTAACAAAAGTTTTTATTTGAAAACATCCAATTTTAATATTCTAATCCATTTTGTAAACAATGTTTTAGAAGTGATTTAATGAAGCACAATGCCAGTGATTTCTAGAATGGAAGGAGCTAGTAGAATGTGGGATAATGTTAGAATTTTCACTCCTTGGTGAAAAGAATTCTATCTACCAATGTAATTCAACACCCCATATTTTTAGAGAGCCGCCTTGAAAGTTATGTGACTTATCACATAGTCACAAAGTCAGTATGTATTAGAGGTAGGACTGAAATCTAGCTCTTTCTGGTTTATGTTCTATCTCTCAGTGGCAAGAGAAGCTATAATTGGATAATTCACACATATCATTTCTATACTGGTAAAAGAATATCAATATCATCCACCAAGAGGAAGAAAGAAGGGAAGACTAGCTTCAGTTCTCTAGAAGCCAAGAATATTGACGATTAATTTGGAGTGTTTTATGAGTTAATCCTCAGGATTATCTCTAGGACATTGAAGAAAGAAGTAAGCAATGGCCCTGTGAGAAATGAACCTTCAAGTATTAACTGGGGTAGGGTAAATGAGTCTTGAGCCTACTCAGCACTGGGTTTGGGATGAAATGATAGTTTTTAAAGTTCTAACTAGTGTTTAATGGTTGCCAAGATTTTTTTTTGATAAGACTAAATAGTTTCTCTGATATAATAAACTGTCACGAATACAGGATTTAGAATCACATGACCTGACTGCATCAGCCACTTACTTCCTATGTGTCCTTAAGCAAGTTTTCTTTCTAATTCTGCATCTTGATTTTCTCATCTGCAAAATGAGAAGATTGAATCATGATCTCTTCTTTTAGTTTCACTTTGTATTGTTTAGTAATTTTTCATTTATTTCTAACTCATTGGTCATGTTTGGGGGGATTTTCTTGGCACAGATCCTTATAGTGGTTTGTCATTTTCTTCTCCATCTCATTTTAAAACTGAGAAAATCAAGGTAAGAATTGTTAAGTGACTTGTCTAAGGTCACATAGTTAGTGTCTAGGACTAGATTTGAACTCAGGTCTTCCTGACTTCAAGCTGGAATTTTCTATTCACTGTACCATCTAGTTATATCATTCTCCTTTTATCATTTAACAATTCAGTATCAATTAGTCAGTCAGGCTTAATTAGCATAGAAATGGGTATTTACTAAGATGGCATAGTAAAAATGGCTGGCACAAAATATTTCAAAACTGACTGATAAAATGAGGTTCCAGGCAACCTCTGGAATTATTTCTTCTATTCACTGTATTTAATCAGCCAAATATGAAATTCAGCAGGCATCTAGATGATTGCAGAGACTTAGAAAACTGGTCACATTAGGGTTTGGAATCCAACTACCTAGACTTATTATTTAATACTATTTTAAATTTTAGATGGCAATTTGGGAGACAAAAATTACTGGATATTCATAAGGGATTCATATTGAAAAACCTCTCAGAGGAAAATTGATCATGAGGATACATATAACACATATTGATAGAATCTTTAGAAACGGTCACAGTCAATGGTATATATTTTTCTTATTTCAATGCTAATAAATCCTCAAACAGCTGGTAGCTGAATAGATAGAGCACTGGACCTGGAGTCAGGCATAGCAGAGTTCAAATCTACCCTTAGATATTTCCTAGTTGCATGATCCTGGGCAAGTCACTTAACTTCTGACTGGTTGACAAAAAGATCCAATGGATCCACTGAAGAAGGAAATGGTAAATCACACCAGTATCTTTGCCAAGAAAATCTCATGAACATGAACATGTAGTCCAAGGGTTATTAAGAGTTGAATAGAGTCAATCAACTGAACAACAACAACAAATAAATCCTCTCACTTTTCTCCTGTTTTCTAGCTCTCCCTCTCCAATCACTCTTAAATAAAGACAATATTTTCAGCAGGTCAAATATATATATATAGCTTTCCTTGCTACTGAATTTCTACCTATTCATGACAAATATTCCTGCTATGTATGTTGTATTGTGTTAATGTAAAACTAATTTGGTTTGATGGTAGGATAGCTGGATTAGATTGAGAAGATACTGCAAAATAAACAGTACAATTTGTAACTTATTTTGGGTTTGTTGTCTGCCAGGTTTATTTGGGATTTTAGGGGTGTATATGGATAAATCAGGTTTTATTAGCTAACCCATGAGCATAAAAGTGATCTGATATGAAATTTGATTGTGATGTTAAGAAAATCTTCCTATTTTCACCCCCTTCTTTGAAAAGCTACCTTGTAAATAAACTAGGGCTCCTATATGGCATGGCTATCTAGAATTTTCCTTTTTTATATATCTTTCTATTCCTCTTGTTAATATTTCTGGGTTTGTATACTTCAGTGCTTCCCAACCAGTAGGTTGGGGTTTAGCAGTATATAGTGGGAAAGTCTTGGGTTCAGGTCTCAGTCACTTTTTAGTTATGTGACCCTGGGTAAGTCCTTAGCCTCTCTTTGCTCTAGTTTCAGCAGCTATAAAGTGAAGGTAACCTTCCCTCTAGATTCACATACATTGTCATAATATGGATGCACCACATGGCCTTACATAAAAAGAACTTTTCTTATACTGCCTACTGTTGGATTTTTCTATATCTCTTCCCCTTTATCAAAAGCCCTCCAAACCAGAATCTCTCAGATTAAACATAGATAATCCTTGCATCTTTATTTGATTCCCCTCTCCCCATTCTCATTCTTTGATGTCAGTCACTATTGTTAAGAGGTTTCACCTATGTATGTCTTCCTCTACCTTTTTTCTCTCCATTATTATACTCAAGCAACTCCAAGTTTCCTAACAATCTTCCTCCCCATCTTCATTACTAATGTCACTCTCTTTAGTTTTTGGTTGAAACAAGGGTTCCTTCAGGATACCAAAAACACAAAGGCTTAAGATGGAAACAGGAAGGTAAAAGAGGACACCTGGAAAGATCTTAATCCTAGTGCCAAGGCAAGTGAGAGTGGTTGATAACTGCAACAGGAAACAAGACATAAGAAATATCAGAAAGTTCACTACCTCAAATCACCCTTATATATAGACAATTTTTTTTTTATTTTTAATATTTGATCCACTGAAAGCATTGCCCACAATCTTTATGTGTTAAATACCAAGGACAAATGTCCCTGTTGTATATGTCCCTAATGTAAAATTAATTGGTGAATCTTTGTATTAAAGTAGTGTGTTGTAGTTAGGAGTCTTCATGGTACCACTTGGAATTTTCTTGGCAAAGATACCAGAATGGATTTCTATTTTTTTCCCCTAGTTCATTTTCCAGATTGGGAAACTGAGGCTAACAGAGTTCACAGGGTTAAGAACTTTTCCCAGGGTCATACAGATAATAAGTTTCTGAGACCAGATTTGAACTTAGACCTTCCTAATATCAGAGTAGGAAGTTTATCCACTGGGCTACTCTCCAAAATAGAATTACTGTTCATTATCCTATTCTGATATTTGGGATCCTAAAGTCTCATTGGCAAATAGTGATAGAGATCATCTTTGCCTTAGAGAAGATAGGAATGCATGAAACGAAGTTTTCTCTGTCTCTGATCAAATTTCTTATGTTGCCTGGCTCTCTCCTGTAATCGTGCTTTTCTTGCATCACATTTATTTGTATGCATCTAACCCCTGTCCCACTTCCTGAAATAAGATTGTAACCTTGTTGAGATCAAAATTTGTTTTATATCTTTATAACTATGACATCAAGCCCAGGATTTTGTGCATAGTAGGCCCTTCACAAATGTTTCTTTAGTAGTCAACTGTCTTGGTTACAGTTCAAAACTTCACCTTTCGCGAAGAATAATTACTGTGAGAGGTCTGTTAGTTTTCATAATTTGTGACAAGAACAACAAAAGTCACAAATGTTGCACATGCCTGTCCATCAACCCTGAAACAGTTATTTCCTTTCCTTATATGAATGAGTGACTCAGCAGATGAGACACATGTCCTTTGAGATGGACCAATTTTATTTCACAAAAACAAAAAAGGCAATGAGCTGAATGGCTACTTCTAGTACTGGCAATTTTGCCTTGAGGTTGCCATTCTCCCTTCTGCAAACTGAACAAATATGGCAATAGCAGCTGCATTCTCACTTGACTGATTTTTTTATCATAGTAGAGATGAATAATATAAAAATCATGCTTATTATTTTTTATCATTGTAAGAAACTAATTTTCAGCACTTTGGAGTTTAGAAATTATTGCCAAAAATGAAAAATTTAAACTTTTAGTTGCTTGTGAAGGAGGGTTAGTTTTATTTTCTTTTTAGGAATTAAAACAGACTATTTGCAATATGAAAAAGATTTAATTAATGAAAGCTGCAACATAACATAGAGGGAAGTTCCATAGTGAGTGGAGAGCTGACAATGGAGTTTGAAAGATCAAGAGTCAAGTTTTGTCTCTGATATATGATATCTTTGTGACCCTGGACAAGTCTTTTTTTTTTTTTAGGTATTTTTTTTTCAAGGCAAATAGGGTTAAGTGGCTTGCCGAAGGCCACACAGCTAGGTAATTATTAAGTGTCTGAGACCGGATTTGAACCCAGGTACTCCTGACTCCCAAGGCTGGTGCTTTATCCACTGTGCCACCTAGCCGCCCTGGACAAGTCTTTTTACCTGTCAATGCTCTAGGCAACTCTCTGAGACTATTTATACTGTCTTTGAGACTATACACACACACACACACACACAAACACAAACACATATACATACAGTGGGGAGCATTCCTAGAAGTTTCTAGAAGTTTCCAATAGCGTTGAAATATTAGGTCCAGGTCTTTTCCCCTGTGATGGAGTAAATGATTTTCCTGTCATTGACTTTAGATGGACATGTTAATGGCAATATCTTTGTCATTAATAGTCAATTCATTTTTTTTAGGTTTTTGCAAGGCAAATGGGGTTAACTGGCTTGCCCAAGGCCACACAGCTAGGTAATTATTAAGTGTCTGAGACCGGATTTGAACCAATTCATTTTGTTAAGCATGGTGTTGAAAGGGTCAAAACATTTTTCTTAAATAATATAGTTTGGTTTTGTTTCATGGTTGAAGATAGTGTGGTAAAGTAAAATAACAATAATTAAATATAAGTAAGAGCTGTGTTGTGGTTTCAGTTTTGCTGCTAGTGACCCTGGGGAAAGTCATTTTATCACTTTGGTCCTAAACTTTCTCAACTTCAAAATAGGTTACAAGATAACCCTTATGGTCCAGTTGTAACATTTTCTGATCAAACATGGTCACTTGTATGATATTGAATAAGCTACTTAACTTTTCTGGACCTTAGTTTTTTCATCTATAGAATGAACATATTGTACTAAATCAGATTCCTTTCAATCTGAATCTAATGACTTGGACCATGAAGGACTGGTAGAATTTAGATAGGGAGAAAGAAGAGAAAGAAGGAAAGGTAGGAAATATATGCGTGTGTGTGTGTGTGTGTGTGTGTGTGTGTGTGTGTGTGTGTATGTGTATAAAATGGTAGAAGGATTAAACTAAGAAGAACAGAGGGAGCATTTGAAGGCATTATGAGAAATGTTTGGATGAATAGGGTAAGGCAAGATTATAGAAATCATTGAAAGTTAATCAGCCAAATTTAGAAAAAGCAGCATATGGGAAAGGGTTATAGAGGCTGGAATCGCAGTATTTAAGGTCACAGTTTGGCTCTGATTTTAATTCTCTGGGTCTTTCATCTGTAAAATGAGAGGATCTAAGTAGTTATTCTCTGAGTTCACTTCTAGATAAATCTATGTCACAAGCTCTGTATTAATGTTAAAAAATCCTACTTTTTGAAGTTAACTGTTTGAATCTGGTACTAATTTGGAGTAAAAGAACCTGACGTTTAAATCCTAGCTCTGTCATTTATTAACTATGAGGCTTTGAGCAAATCACTTTACAATGTAGGTCCACAACTTCCCCATTAAAATGAAGGCATTGAACTCAACACCTCCAAGCACTTCATGAGTTCTTAATTCTAACTTCCTAACAAATGGGAATCACAAGGATATGTGGATAACTCAGTGAAAGCTTAGTAGGATCCTAGAAAATTATGCCTTCACTTATGCTCTACTTCTTAGTCTCAGTATTTTTAGGTTCAAAAGAATAGCAGAGGGCAGCTAGGTGGCACAGTGGATAGAGCACCTGCCCTGGAGTCAGGAGTACCTGAGTTCAAATCTGGCCTCAGACATTTAATAATTACCACACATATATATTATATTACCTGTGTGTGTGTGTGTATGTGTGTGTGTGTGTGTGTGTGTGTGTATATATATATATATATATATATATATATATATATAGTCTCAAAGACAGTATAAATAGTCTCAGAGAGTTGCTTTGGGCAAGCCACTTAACCCCATTTGCCTTGCAAAAACCTAAAAAATAGCAGATCCTGCAAAAGATTGAAGATCTTATTTATTGAGGACCAGAAACTCAAATACATTCCTGTAAACTGGACATACTCAGCACAAGAAATCACAATTAACTGGTGAACAGAAGAACATCATTTTTGATATTTCATGGATCTGCTTGTTCCTCTCTTTGAGTGATAGCATATGTGAGTGAAATAGAATGGATAGAGGGAAGATGCTACTTGCAAGACTTTTTCTAAAATCCAGACTTATGATGTCCCTGCTGTAGGAAACTTCCACTGAGGGCCTTCCTTAGTTCTGAAAATTTATGATGTTTCTACAATCTCTTGTCTTATCTAATAATGATCCAATAATCTCTTGCTTTTAAGTATCCTTGAGCACTGAAATATGACTTGCCAGGGTCATATAGCCAGAATGGGTTAGAGGCGAACTTGAACCCAAGTCATATGTCATTCTGACTTCAAGTCCAGAGCTCTCTCCACTACACTTTGTTCTTTCTCATTTGTAAAATATTTTTAAAAAGAGTGATTGCTTAAGATATCAGAACTCCCAAAATATCAGTCCTACTAAATGAGCCCTTGAAAATGTCCTTTAGTGTATCTACATTATTTACTTTCAGAAAAAAATTACAAACATGTAGAAAAGAAAATATTATCAAAAAGTATTAAGGAGATATTGTTGCTTGTATAATGTTCTTCTCTGTATATAGAATGGGAAATTGCCTAATACAAAAAGAAAGAAAAGTATATGTATGCTTCCCATTCTTATAGTAAGTTGATACCATTAACTGTTTCTGGCTTCCAAATGATACCCAGCCAAATGACCTGGCTACTATTCACTTTGTTTCAACCTTGCCTACATACTTGTCAGCAGTCAGAACTACCTACCATTGCCTTTGCTCAGAATAACATAATTATGAACAAATCTCCCCAAACAGAGAAAATAGATGTGTGCAGTCAGGTGGTACAATTTCCTACCCCCACCCCTTTCCCCCTTTTTCTTTCTCATGGCTATAATCCATTTGGCACAGAGCTTTACATTGTCCAGATGGTGGCCTCTTCTCTGCTCCTGCTGTAGCTCTTTTTTCTGCCAAGGCATGGAATGCTAGGTTTCCGGTGAGAATATGCATATAGATAGCTGTGATAGGGTGAGGTCATCTGTCTTACATTCTTTACACTAGGCTATGGGAGAAATGAGAGTATGGGTAGAGAGATAGATGGACAATGTCAAAGCTCAAATCCCCTATACTCTCCTAAGTATATCCTTTTATTTTGTTGTTACAATTTAGGTGTTTTTCAGTCATGTTCAACTTTTTTGACCCCTTTTAGAATTTTCTTGGCAGAAATACTGTAGTGGTTTGCCTTTTCCTTCTTCAGATCATTTAACAGTGAAGGAATTGAAGCAAATGGGGTTAAATGACTTGTCCAAGGTCACATAGCTAGAAAGTGACTGAGGCCAGATTTGAACTTAGGAAGATGAGTCTTTCTGGTTTCAGATCTGATGATCTTATCAACTGTTTGCCCCTGGCTGCCCACAACTCTACACTGCAAAAAAAAAGTTTGGATTTGATATCAAAAGGTCTGGGTTTAGATTCTGATTCTGTTACTTAATACCAGTTTAGCTCTGGGAAGGCCAAGTCTATGTTTCCTCATTTGTAAAGTGAGTAGGTAGGATTTGATGTTTTTAAAACTCTCTTCCATTTCTAATTCTACAATCCCAGAATCTTTTCTACTTTATGACTAGGCAAATGAACTTCCGTGAGATTCTGTGTATTGGATATATTACACTAAGCCCAAGTCTAAATTATGGCAGACCAACAATTTGGAAAGGAATAAACAGATGCAGATGAGCGTGGGAGGTAGCTTCTTCACAGTGAAACTAGGTCTGCCTGATGAAATATTTCAGTGAAATAATAATTTCAGACTGGTGTGTTCCACGCATTTGAGGGGAGGTTATCAGTAAAGATGTGGATTTGCTGTTTTGCAGCCATTCCAACAGTGGTCTACTCTTGGTTGGAGCTCTTGACTCAGGGTAATTTAACCTTCACAAAGCAAGCTATGCAAATTTCAATATATCAAGTATTAGTCAGACTTTCCCAGTGTGCCATCTCTGTCCACCACTGTTAAGTGGCACATTACCCATGAGTCACTGGGAAAAATGCCAAATTGCTCTCTGAGATAGTCCCACCATACCTTGCTCTTCCTACATGGACTAGCTGGACAGTCATGACAAAACTGCCTAATAGCACCAATAGCAACCGGTGCAAGTTGATTCTTAGTCAAGTTTAGAATGAAATCCCTCAGTATGAAGTCTGCTTCATGGAATATGGGACAGCCCTACAAACTGCTTTTTTAGATGTGACTCCAAATTGCATTTTGATATGATTTTGATAATTTTGTACCCAGATTCTTACTATGATCCCTCATTCCAGCCTGGAGGTGATCCTAGTTTCTTGAAGGTGTGATGCCACTAGGGCATGAACTCTGGCAGGTTAAGGAGGAGTCTGGGAAGACACTGAATATAATCCTGATAAGACAGAGCCAACTCTCCGAGGTAAGTGCAGGAGGCTCTTAGATTGGCTACCTGGTGGTGACTTTATGTTTATGGTAATCCAAGAATGCCAATTCCTAGAGAGCAGGAAATGTTTCATTTTTGTTTTTAAATATCCAATTCCCAGCACCAGTGCCTGAAACATAATGAATGCTCACTAATAGATTGATGAAGTAAAGCAAAATTAAAAATTCCCCTCAGATTTATAAAGTCAACTTTTATTTCTATATTCAGTGGTAGAATTGCAGAAAAAGGGGGGTTGGGCTTTTGCACTAAGATAGGTTGTTGAGGACATTCTATTTTAAGACTCTCCAAATTCAGTTCAATTAAATAAACATTTATTAATCACCTATTTTGTGCTGAATGTTGTGCCAAATGCTGAAGACACAAATGAGAAAAAGAAATTTCCAGTCCACAAGAGCTTACAAACTTACTAGGAAGACAAAACATAAAAGTCATTTGAAAAGGAGGGTTAGGGTGGAGAAGAGGGCTCATCAGGAGCCATGTTTTCTTTAGAATCAAAACCAAGCAGTCACTAAGACAAAATGGAGAGTTTCTTGCAAAGTTTTAAGCCTTCTATAAAAGAAGGTGCTCTATATCTCAACTCTCCAGTCACTGTGGGCGCTGAGAAAGTATTAAGTATGAAACTTTGAGTCAAAGTGCACTGAGATTTTAGGGGATCAGTTCCTCTTCGGGGAGGGCGGATGTTCTAGGTGTTGAAACAAAGCAGAGCTGCTGATGAAAAATCTATGCACTTTGAATAACTTCAATGTAAAAGTGGGAATGGATGAGGACAGTAAGAAATATATGGGAAAGTACCACTGAGGATAAAGAAATGAGGCTTTTTTGACTTACGGGCTATGCAGAAGCTTCTTGTCAATATAACATGAATACATTCTTTGAAAAAGAATTGATAAGCACTAGATATTGTGAGCATGAAGTAATATCACAAAAAATGAAATGCTTGTTTTTAACTGATTGAGAATAAATTGTGACTGATGTGAGTTATTCTTTTATCAGTTGTGTTTGGAATACGTTTGTTAGAGTAAAGATCAAAATTAGAACAATGTTAGAAGAAATGATTTAAAATGAAAAACATATTTGACATTCAATTAAAACAATTCAATCCTGTCTTATTTTACTTACTAATTTATTTTGGGATTTTTTTGCGAGGCAATGGGGCTAAGTGGCTTGCCCAAGGCCATACAGCTAGGTCATTATTAAGTGTCTGAGGCTGGATTTGAACTCAGGTACTCCTGACTCCAGGGCTGGTGCTCTATCCACTGTTCCACCTAGCTGCCCCATCAATCCTGTCTTATTTTAAAAAGTTAATGATATTGAAAATGGCTAATGATTGATATTGAAAAATGGACAACCAACAGAAGAAAGGACACACACAGAGAACAGAATAATATCATCCAGAAGTTTGACAGATATGAATCAATCAATTGCTATAATGAGACCCAAAGAACCTTAAAAGTAAAAACATTTGACTTATTTGCCAACTAGAGAGAGATGCCAGCCTAAGGCAACTTTGGTTTGAATATGAATTCATTTGAAAACCTTATGGAAGAAAATGATGAAGCAGTATTGATTCATAAAAGAGAAAAACAGAAGAAAGTAAATCAGTTGGTAAAAAAGGTTGACAAGAGACTCAACAAAGCAAAGTCATCCAGAGGGCATATAGGGATGAAAATTGAGTCAACAAAGTAGAAAAATGGAAAATAACTTCAAAGATTTTTGTAACAAACTTTTTTCATCATCAATGATAGTAATGCTTTCACAGTTGGACTTTAACCTCAGAGTGAAAGATGTTGAAGTTGAAAAAGCATGAAGGAGAACAAAGTTAGGGAAAACATCCATAGTAGGCCATTTAAATTTTGATTGTTTGCCTACAACATTTTTTCTTTTATTTTGATATCTGTAATATATAAGGGTTGATTAGGGGAATCTGGTCAATTTGATGAGGTTAAAAGAAGCAAGCCATTGTTTTATCTAGGAAAGTAAAATATGACAGTATTGCATTTGGACCTGAATGCTTTTCCTTATGTTTTGCCTCTGGTATCTGGTGGTTATGGGTGCTGTATCTTAGAATTACAAGCAGAATCAGGGAATTCTGGTATTGGGAGGAACCTCAGAGTTTACCTAATCTAATCTATATCCAGTTAAGAGTACCCTCTCTCCTGGATCCATTCATTATTTGCTTGAACATTTCCAGTGAGGGGAGAGCCTACTACACAAAATATCCCATTCTCTATTTGTTGGACAGTTTTTCCCAACATGAAATTTAAATTTGACTCTTCCTAATTTCATCATTGCCTCTACTTCTATGTTCTTTGTTCCAATGAATCTAGCTAAATCTCCTTGCAACGTGATAGTTTTTCTCATTTTCTAAAGACAAATATCATATTCTACCTATTTTACATCCCTAGTTTCTTTAATCATGCTTAAATAGAGATGAAGCTCTTCATCTTTTTTGTCATCAATGTAGGGTGCCTGTTCATGCATGTCCAAAGATCTATTTTGGTCAGATCTGGTCTCATATAACCTATCTGAATTGTACTGAGCTCAAGTACATAGAATAAGCAGTACGTCTGCTTTGTGGGTGTTGTTCTAGGGCAAGAGAGAAACCTTTCCTATTTCCTTTAGTATGCAACATTTCTCTTTGACTTTCCTCAAAGAATTATTTTGAATTTGTTTTGTCAATAATATGAATTTACTTAACCATCTACATGCTGTTTTTCCCAAATAGAATATAAACCTCTTGAGGTTTCATTTTCATTTTGTATCCCCTGTATGTAAGGCAGCTAGATGGTGCAATAGATAGAATGCCAACCTTGGAGTCAGGAGAGTCTGAGTTCAGTTTCAACTTCTGATATATATTAGTTGTATGATCCTGGGCAAATCACTCAACCTTGGCTGTCTCTCAGCTGTAAAAGCAGCTAGAGAAGGAAATGCCAATGTACTCTCACTCAAACAACTCAACAAATCCCCAGCCCCACAAATATTAAACCCTTAAAAATACCTTTTAATTTAACTTTGTGTAGCAAAATTGTATCGATCACAAACACTTCCCAGTAAAATAAAAAAATCTTATAAACACATTTTAAAGTTTAAATAAAGGTTTCAAAATCCATATTATTTTTTATTCTGAGAGGGAAAACATTTCTGTAGCATGTTCTTTTCTTTTTAATCTCTACTGATAAAATCTTTTCATCCCTCAGGGATTTTATCCAAAGACAATCTTAATACATTCTAAAAGATATCTTCTGGAATCTCTAACAATTCCCGTAAAAGCAATCAGTGGAGATGAGTCCTTTCCATCATTTGGGATTTTTCCAATCGCTAAACTGATTCTAAGATGCAAAACAATTTTGTACAGTCAGTCAACCAGTCAGCAGCATTTGCAGTTGCCCAACCTTTTGACAGTCACTTTGAAGGTGATAAAGGATTTTGAGATGTGACTGCCCTCTGGGAAAAACTCACAAAACTAATATTTACTAAATTATCAAAGGACACATATATTAAATTTCATGCAACTCTGTGCAATAAATAAAAATTCAGAAAGAGAAGATACTATAGGTTGAAATAGTCAAGGAACACTTTATGAAGGAGAAAAACTGAATTTTTTAAGGATGGTTCAGGTTTGGATGAAGAGAGGAGAATAAATTTGTTATACATAGCTTTAGTGGATAGAGAACCGAACGTGGAGTCAGAAAAAGTTAGTTTCAAATCTTTCCTGCCTCAGATACCAGTCAACTATGTGATCTGGACAAATAACAACCTCTCTGTGCTTCAGTTATCTTATCTATAAAATGAGAGATTTGAACTCACTGCCATATAAGGTTGTTTCCAACTCTAAATCTATTATCCTATGATCCAATATAAGGGGCCTTCAAGGAAACCAAGAAGAAAGGTGATGCTTCACATTAAAGAAGAGTTGAGATTAAGGTTGGATGTGTAATATGCAAGTAAATCATGTTGAGCATAGAAAACAAGAGTTTGACTTAAAAGAACTGAGGATAGGTTGGAACGAGAAGGATCACCACCATCATCTAAGTGCTCTTTGATCACCCTTTAAAAATATTGAAGTCTATTTGATCCACCAATATCACTGCTATTCTGTATTCTATAGAGATTTTTTTCAAAGAAAAAGAACCTGTATGTATAAAAATATTTATAGGATCTCATTGTGTGGTGGCAAAAAATTGGAAATTGAAGAGATATCCATCAATTGGGTAATGCCTGAACAAGTTGTGATATATTAGATGGAAGCAGGATGGTTCCAGAAAAATCTGAAAAGACATACATAACTTGACATAAAGTGAAGGGAACAGAACCAGGAGAATGTTGCACATAGTAACATTATTGTATGAGGATCAACTATGAATGACCTAGGTATTCTGAGAAAAACAATGATCCAATACAATTCTGAAGGACTTATGAGGAAAAATGCTATTCATCCCCAGAGGAAAAAACTGATGGAGTCAGAATGCAGATCAAAGCATACTTTTGAAAACTTTATTTTTTTTGTTTTAATCTGTTTTCTTTTACAACATAATTAATATGTAAATATCTTTTGTATGATTCCTATTTATAATTTACCAAATTGTTTATGCACTAAATGAGGGGAGTGGGGAAAGAGGGAGATAATTTTGAACTCAAAATTCTAAAAAATGAATGCTAAAAATTACTATATAATTGGGGGAATAAAATACTACATAAATAATTTTTACTAATGATCTCTATCTCCTATAATCCCACTTTTACTCTTTGCACCTTTTATATTCACTTTTTGTAATCTTATTTTTACTATATTTTTGTATGTATTCCTTACTCTCACCATCCCACCTCAGTAAATTTTTGAGCTCCTTGAAGGCAAGGTTTTTGTTTTGTTTAATTTTTCTTTAAATCCTACCACTTAGCATGTTAATTTATACAGATTGTGCTTAATACATACTTGTTGAATGGAATGGAATGAAACTGAGAGACTAAGGTTAGGGAAATCAGGGAAATTCTTATAACAAAGAATTACAAAATCATCAAATTTCAGAATTGGAAGGGACCTCAAAGGCCTTGTAGTTCAACTCTTTCTTGAATCTATGTGTCAGTCATTACAATATCGAACAATTGCTTTCACATTCCCTCTAAGTCTTCTCTTAACTAGGTTAAATATATCTAGTGCATTCAGTTGATTCTCCTTTACAATGTAGGCTTTTTATCATTCTAGTAGTTTTCTGGATATTCTTCAACTTGTCAATATATTCCTAAAATATGGTGCCTAGAAGTAAATACAATAATCAACTTGTGGTCTGACAACCAGAGGAGAGAGGAATTATTGCTTCTCTATAGTTCAACACTTCAGTCTTCCAATAGATTTGTGATCTCATTGTTTCAGGTTTTCCTATAGTAATTCATTCTGGATATTTGACAGGCTATATAGCTCTCTGAAGTTATTCACGGGAACCCATCTTATGTGGATACCACTGGAGTACACATAAGATCAACTGGGATTTAGGAAAGACCAAGATTCAAATTCTCCCATTGCTAAATGTGTAATTATGAATTTTAAAAAATTTTCCTTACTTGCTGCCATCACATCCTCTCTCATTCACTCTCCAATATTTTGCAATCTTGTTTATGATCTCTACACAACTGAAACTGCTCTCCTTAAAGTTAGCAGTGATCTATTAATTGCCAAATCTTTTTTTTTTTTTGCAAGGCAAACGGGGTTAAGTGGCTTGCTCAAGGCCACACAGCTAGGTAATTATTAAGTGTCTGAGACTGGATTTGAACCCAGGTACTCCTGACTCCAGGGCTGGTGCTTTATCCACTACACCACCTAGCCACCCTAATTGCCAAATCTTATGGAATTTTCTCAGTCTTCATTATTTTTAACCTTTCCTCCATTTGATGTTCCTGATCTTTTTCTTTCACATGATTTCTCCTCTCTGTATTTTAATACTAGTTCTCCTCCTCCCTGTCTAACAAGACTCTTTGATTTCTTTGATCCATGTTATGCTCTCAAATTGTATGTTCCTTAAGGCTCTGTACAGGGTTCTCTACTCTCCCCTGTAAACTGATCACTTCCTGTGGGTTTAGCTATCATCTCTATGAAAAATTTCTCCCCTAAGCATTAGTACCATTTCATCAGTACCTATTGGGATTTCAAAATGGAGATATTTTAACTCAACATGTCTAAAACTACTGTCAAGTTCCTCCCATGCTGCCCTCTTCCAAACTTCCCTATTTCTGTGCAGGCACCATCCAGAATCCCAGATTCATAATCTTAGCATTATCTTAGAATCCTCACCATCACCCCACATATCCAGATTAATTGCCAAATCTTGTTTCTTCCTTCACACATCTTGCATCCAATCCCTTCTCTTCAATTACACTATATTTCAGGTCATAAGTACTTGTCACCTAGGTTTTTGTAACAGCCTCAAATTGGTTTCCCTGCTTCATTTCTTCTCACTCTAGTCCATTCTACATATTGTTGCCAAAGTAATTTCCTTTAAGTATATATCTGATCATCTGACTCTTTTACTCAGCTGATTTAAGTGGCTTTCTTTTGTGCCCAGGATAAAATGCAAACTTATTTGTTTAGTTGTAAAAGCTCCATTAAGTCTGGCCCAAATTTATCTTTCCAACATAGTCAGACATTACCAGATGTCCTGCTCTCTGGAATCCAAGCAAATTGGCCATTTTTCTGTTACACGTGACAGTGACATGATACTGTGTCTTGGGTCTTTGCACCTTTGTACTGGCCATGTCCCACTCCTGTGCCCTACTTAGCTCTATCTTCGAGTTCTTGTAGTATAGGAATTATTTTCTTCATGAAGCCTCTCCTGATAGATCCCTACCAAGGGCTAGTGTCTTTGTTTCAAAAACACCTTATAATTAGCTATTTTGTATATTTTTACCTGTCAATGTTATGTTTTGCATATTTTATATGCACTTATTTTTGTCCCCATTACAATAGATGCCTATTTTTTTAGGAATTACCTCATTTTTTTTTATTTTGTTTTTGGTTTTTTTGCAAGGCAATGGAGTTAAGTGACTTGCCCAAGGTCACACAGCTTGGCAATCAATGAGTGTCTGAGGTCAGATTTGAATTCAGGTCCTCTTGACTCCAGGGCTAGTGCTCTATCCACTGAGCCAGCTAGCTGCTCCCAGGGATTACCTCATTCTTAATGATTTTGGCCTCAAAGGTTAATAACATGTCTGGAACAACAGGTCCTTAATAAATTCTTGTGAAATGATTGGATGAAATTATTTAACCTTCCAGAACTTTAGTTTTGTTATCTGTAAAGTAGAAAATAATTAAGATAGCATCTACCTCACAGTTTTCTTCTGAGCATTAAATGAGGGAAAAATATAAACTACTCAGCAAAATTAAAATATCATACATGTATTTACATATATGTGTGTGGTGCATGTGTATATATTTAGACATTATATATGTATATATGTGTTCATTTATGCATACATATATACATTATACAGGTATTTATTATAAAACTTGAAGGATGATGGTGTCTTCAATAGAAATAGAGAAGTTTGGGGGTGGCTAGATGGTGCAGTGGATAGAGCACCTGCCCTGGAGTCAGGAGTATCTGAGTTCAAATCCTGCCTCAGACACTTAATAATTACCTAGCTGTGTGGCCTTGGGCAAGCCACTGAACCCCATTGCCTTAAATAAAAAATTTTTTAAAAATAACAAAATAAAAAAGAAATAGAGAAGTTTGGAAGAAAGTATTAGATATCTATATATAGCTATACTTGTATATACACATATACACATATATTTACTATACAGATTATATATATATATATATATTTATATGAATGTATAGCTAAGAATCATATATAAGAATCACATATATGTAAGGCATTATATAACAGTTATGATTCATAAAATTTAGAAAGGCAAATTATTAAAGACAAATATAGCATAATTTTGATTCCTTTGTGATTTGATTCATTTTTAGTTATATGTGGTGTATACATATATATA
The DNA here is from genome assembly GCF_037893015.1 of Macrotis lagotis. Taxonomy (NCBI): domain Eukaryota; kingdom Metazoa; phylum Chordata; class Mammalia; order Peramelemorphia; family Peramelidae; genus Macrotis; species Macrotis lagotis. The sequence continues at coordinate 160,987,410 of NC_133662.1, read as the reverse complement.
TATATATTCAATATATACTTTCATTCATTTAAATCACCTCACTTTTTGAACTACTATGTCTTGCTTGTTTTTTTTTTTATCTTTAGTGATAGTTTTAGGAAAGTGTGATCAAGGTTAGGACAAAGTGGGAAACAGACTGCAAAAAAGAAACAAAGTAGTGGTGCTATTTTTCAGATTAATAAAAATATTTGAGGGCCTTAAAAGTAATTTTTCCACTGATGTGCAGTTATATTAACCAATGAATCAGAAATGAGAGTTAATGAATCCTCTTCTTTTGTTTCAATAATGTGTGATTTCAGGCATCCTAATATGAGCTTTAGTTTCCTCATCTGAAAAATAAGGGGGTTTTATATATATATATATATATATGTATATATATATATATGTAATTATATATGTATGCTCACATATATGCAAACATATATACACATATGTGTGCACATATAAACTTTAATTCATTTAATCTTCTTTCTTTTTCTGTCTAAAAGCTTTGTCAATTTCAGAGAAAGATCTAGTAAACTAACTTCAAAAAAAATCTGGTGGCATTTTGTAATAATTTGTGTTATGCATACATAAATAGTTGGAAGAATCTTTGCATTTTTGAACAGCAACTTAAATTGTAAAACTAGAATATATGCAGTTTCATGGAAGTTGTCTCAAGGGTAAAAAGTTCATGAAACGATGTCATGTATCTTTCCAGAAATTCCTTTTGAAGTCTATGAACCTCAGTTCTATCGTGTATCTCTCAGGTCAGTTCCTTTCTTTATCTTTCTAGAGTAGTTGGAAACTTATTTCTTTGCCTTACTGTAAAATGCAAAAAGGACAAGTAAAACCAGACACCACAGAGTCTAGAACCATTATCAAATGATCTCTTCTTTCAATATTGATCACTTAATTTATCCTGAGTTCACTGGCTTTTTCTATTGGTTTTCCTTATATTGACGTAGTTATTGTGTATATTGCTCTCCTGGATATAGATAGTTTATACTTGATAAGTTCATAGGCATTGCTATATTTCTGTGAGTTCTTTATATTTATTGTTTTTTACAGGACAAATATATTCCATAACATTCATAAACTATGGTTTGTCCAACCATTCCCCAATCAATGAGCCCCTCCTTTGTTTACAATTTACTACCACAAAAGTGCTTCTGAGAATAATTTAATATATATGAGATCTTTCTTTTTTGAATTTAACTTGCTTACTATTGGGATTGTTATGTCAAAGGATAGAAATAACTTAGGAACTTTTGGTCAAATTTTTCTTTTATTTTCCAGAACAGTTAGACAAATTTACAGTTCCGACAACAGTATATTTACATTTTGCACTTCCACTGATGATTGTCATTTTTTTCTCCTTGCCAATTAGTGGGAGTAAGATGAAGCTTCAGAGTGCTTTTGGTTTGCATTTCTTATTATTAATGATTTGGAGCATTTTTCATATAATTACTAATAGTTTGTATTTTCTCCTTTGAAAATTGTGCATCCCTTTTGTCTACTTAATGATTATAGAATGGCTCTTTATCTTCTTGGGGGGGGGGGTCACTATGTAGAATATAGTTTGTCCAAAGACTAGATCTATTAAATAAGCATCTTCTTTTAAAATCATATCTGATTCTCACCCCATCCCCACCCCTGGTCAATCCCTTTTCTAGTTAATATATTAAATGTTGCTAAGTAATCAGAATAAAATAACAGTAGTCAGAAAATAAGATTGCAAAAGGGTATCTAGAAGATTACCTGGGGGAACCTAGAAGATGTCCCAAAGATTAAATGAACATAATTTGCAAACATCATAAAAAGCACATCCTGCGATTATATGTTAAATCAGTTGACTCCCATCTAGGCTCTGTTATCTGAAGGTCTTTATGTTCTGTGATCTCAGATAAGATTTAGATACCCATGGTAATACAAAAAGAACATCATCATTTTTGATAACTTTGAAATGATGTGGATATATTTACGAATTAGCCCCAATGTGGCAGAGGTAGGACTTAGTCTATACCCCACCAAAACTCTATAAAATGAAACTCAATGAGATGAGCAGAACCAGAAAAACATTAGCAGCAACATAGGAGTGATGATCAACCTTGATGGACTCACTCATTCCATCAGTGCAACAATCAGGGACAATTTGGGGCTACCTGCAATGGAGAACAGCATCTGTATCCAAAGAAAGAACTGTGGAGTTTGAACAAAGACCAAGGACTATTACCTTAAATTTAGAAAAAAAAGCTGATATCTTATTGTCTGATCTTACTATCTCTTATACTTTATGTTTCTTCCTTAGGGATATGATTTCTCTCTCATCACCTTCAATTTGGATCATTGTACAACATGGAAACAATGTAAAGACTGGCAAATTGCCTTCTGTGGGGGCATGGGAAGTAAGATTAGGGGGAAAATTGTAAAACTCAAAATAAATAAATTCTTTAAGTACAAAAATCAAATCAAATAAAATGAAACCCAAACCTCCTGCCCCTAAATATACTTTATCTCCATCTGTGTCCATCTTACTCCCAATTCCAATCCATGGTTATGTGAAATGATTATTTGAGCCTTTCCCCTTGCCCATTTTCTTCCCCAAGCTGCCTACTTTACCCCATCACCCCATCCCTCTCCTCATGCTGTCTGCCTCTCTCTGTTCCCTTCCTCCTCTTCATTTGTCTCTGTACTTTCTATTCTATTTGCCTCTGACCTCTCTGGGATTTATTAAAGTGTGATTGAAGCATTACTCCCTGCTGATATCAGTCTTTTTTGGTGAATACTGAAAGAAGTAGGAATGTCTTCTCCCATTTCATAATTCCATAAATTAATCAGCAATTCATATCTCATTCATATTTTTCTGAATGTCAGCTTTCTCATATGTTGAAGAAGAGAATTAGATTAAGTAGCCTTTAAATTTCTATAATTTAGAACTTTCTATGATTTAATGTGTTAAAAACAAAATAAAAAAACCACAAACTACTTTTATCAATAGAATCATGGAACCCTAAAATGTTGAAAGGGGCTTACCTTTTGCTAACTGCATCACTTTAGACAAGTCACTGCAACTTTCTGGATCTCTATATGTCTACTTCAAGATATTTATGATCTCTTCCATGCTTCCATGATCCTATGAATTAAAAGCTAACATTGCAACCTATTCCTGAGACATGAATTTCTTCTACAACATTCCTGATAACTGGTCATTGAGATGCTTCTTGAAGACTTCCAATGATGCTACTTTGGGAGAAGAATCATTATAGTATAGGATAATATGAGCCACTGAGGATTTAGGAATTTGGCAACATTTTTCTTAGTGATGAGCGAAGCTTTAAACAACCCTGGACAGCTCAAAATTATTTTTTGAAAATATTGATGATTTAACATTTTATTTCCCTCAATTACATGTAAAAATAATGTTTATCATTTGTTTTTGCACATGTTGAGTTCCAAATTCTCTACCTCATTTTCTTCATCTCTTTTCCCCCCTCATTTTTAAGGCAAGCAAGACAGCTCTTAGCAATGCTTTTTCTTTATCCTGAGTTGAAATTGATTTATCTATAATTAGTTCTGCTTGTTATATCCTCTTGGACCAAACTAAACCAAATCTAGTTACTCCTCTAGCTGATGATCCAGGTATTTTAAAATAGCAAAATTGCTCCCCTAACTCTACTCCAAAACAAATACCAGTTCTTTTAATCTGTCACCATCCTGGTCAGGTTTTTCTGGATGTTTTTAGCTTGTTGATGTTTTAAAAAAATGTGTCATCTAGAACTGAATATGTTCTGATGTGGCCTGACCAGGGCAAAATACACTGGGAATATCACCTATTTCATTCTGGACATCATATTAATATTAATATGGCCTATGATTGCATCAGCTTTTTAGGTTGCCATGTTAATGAAAATTGAGATTACCCCTTACTGACTCTCCTTACTCCTACTATATTTTTCATATGAACTGCTACATGCATACACATTTCCTGCTCTTTCTTTAATTTATTTTCTTCAAGCCAATACACAAAACACACATTCCTTCATTAAATTTCATCTTATTCAGTTTTTCCTTTTGCTTTACTCTTTCCAGATTATTTTGGATTCATTTCTGTCATCTAATATATTAGTTATCATCCTCAGTTTTAGGTCATCTGCTAACTTGATATCAATATCTACTATGGTTTCATCCAAGTTATTAATAAAGATGTTTAAGAATTCTAGGTTAAGGGTAGAATCTTGTAATAAGCGCTACAAGTCTCCCCTCTTAAGTTGATATGGATCCATTTAAACACTCATAATATCACTTTATTCAGGCAATTAGGTTCAATGAATTCAATGAATTGTACTATAATTTAATGCATATTTCTCTGTCTTCCTCAAAGGAATATTGCAAGGGTATTTGTTAAATGCCTTTTTGAATTCCACCTGTAGGATGAAATGTTCATCTATGATTCCCTTAAAAAGGAAATGAAGTTAGTTTGGCAAAGATTTGTTCCTTAATAGTTAACTCATGTTAGCTCATAGCAATTACTTCCATTTTAAAATGGCTACAATTCCAGGGCCTTTCCTCTGAGATTACATATCATTCATACCGAATATGTATCCGCTGTTAGAATGTGATTTCGTTGTATCCTCAGTGCCTAGCAATAGTATATCAACAACATTTATCAAGTATTTACTATTTTTCCAGATACTGTATTAAGTGCTTGGGACATAAGTAAGCACACAGCTTTCAGAGTAATTATAAAGTAAACACATAGACCCTACTCTCACATCATAATAGAGATGACAGCATCAAAAATTATGAACATATAAGATACAAATGGAAGTACTCTCAGTACTTCATTAAAAAATAAAGAGGTTGGGGCTGTCTGCAAAGGAGAGTGCCATCTGTATCCAGATAAGGTGCTGTCGAGTTTGAACAAAGTTCAAGGACTATTCCCTTTAATTTAGAAAAAAACAGATATCTTATTTTCTGATCTCTTAGACTTCTCGTCTTTTCTTTAAGGATATGATTTTCTCTCTCATCACACCCAATTTGGATCAAGGTACACCATGGAAACAAAGTAAAGACTGACAGATTGCTTTCCATGGGGGTTGGGGGGAGGGAAGTAAGATTGGGGGGAAATTGTAAAACTCAAATAATATATTTAATAAAAATAAATTTAAAAAATGAAGAGGTTGGATGGACCAGGAAAGGTTTCGTGTGGAAACTGAGTTTTGAACTGAGTCTTCAGTGAAGTAAGTTTCCTAAACTAAGAGGTGAAGGTAAGGAGAGTATTCTAGAAATAGGAGACAGCCATGAAAAGGCATAGGCTTGGAAAATGGAGCTTCTTGTCTGAGGAAGAACAAATAATCCAGTCTTCCTAGATTGTAGAGTGGTAAAGGAGAATAAAATATAAGGACAGTGAAAAGTGGGAATAGGTTTAGTTATGAAGTACTTTAAATGCTGGTTCTGGAGATTATAGAGAGCCACTGGAATTTGGAATTTGTTAAATGAGTTCTGTGTCACGTGTGTGTGTGTGTGTGTGTGTGTGTGTGTTTATGCATGTCTACATTGTCATGATCAGCTTTACACTTTAGGAGATCACCTCTGTAGCTAGGATAGACTGAAGAGGAGGAAGTACAAACATCAATAATCTACTGTGGACTAATAATTCAGGTGTGAAGTGATAAAGGTCTATCCCAGAATAACGACTGAAAGTGATGAGAAGGGGACATATATATGAGATGTTTTGAAGGTAGAAATTACAAGACTTGGCAACATTTTGGATAAATTTGAGTGATTAGTTGAGGTGGGGAACTTGCTTGTGTGACTGGTTGACTGGGAGAATGATAGTGTCTTTTACAGTTAATAGTGAAGTTGAAAAAGAGGAAATATATTGGAAGGAAAGATAATGAGTTCTGTATCTGGAAACAGAGATGATATATGAACTCAAAGAGCCTGACCCATACCAAGTGCCTAATAAAGGCTTGGTGACTGACTGATGTCACAGACTACCCCTTAATCATTCTAGAATCCTAGGAATTGAGCTGAAGGTAATTAAATTGTGGTTTGATACATACATATTTTTCTCTCATTCGAAAATATGGCACCTTTACCAATTACTGTGATTTTTTTTTTCAAACTCACTGGCAGCAATTCAACAATCCTATTCACAACTTCTTTGCTACCTTAGGATATAAATACTGCAGTCCAGGTGTCTTGTTCTCATTGAGTGTTACTGGGTGTTACCTTAACATCTCCTCATTTTTCCTCAGTGAAATTGTACAAAAAAAAGGTAGGAGAGACAGAATTTTTTGATGTATATCACTTTCTATTGGTCAAATAATGCTAAACCAATATGTAAATCATATCTGGAAAGCATAATATGAATCAGTTAAATCTTAATTTCTATCTTTCAACCAGACACATGATTTTAATAATTTAATTTAATGAGCATTTATTGTCTGCTATGTGCCAGTCACTGTTCCATGCATTAGGGAGACAGAGAGAAAAAAAAAAGGTTTCTGTTCTTAAGAAGCTTACATTTGTTTAGAGGGAAACAACAGGCACACACATAAGCAAATATAAAACAAATGCAACAAAACATCTAAAACATGAAATAATTTTGGGACTGGGAAAGTACTAATAAATGAGAGGGTCAATAAATGAATGACATCAGTCAATTGCTGAACTGAATGATACTTGAATATGTGAGGAAAATGTGGGTATTTGGGTTCCACAAGAACGTGAAGGGAGGATTGTTAGTTTACATCAGAAAGACTAGAATCTGCCTATACTGTTGCCCATGGGTAGTACTGAGTTAAGATAAAAGATTTAGCATCCATTTGATCAAAAACTGATGATATTACCCCACCTGTTTTTAACTTTACCTAGAGTCTTGACTTTCTGCTTTGCACATGCCCAAGGAGATCTAGCTGTTCCTGATCAAATGTATGGGAGCCAATGAATCATTTAGATTGTGACCCCAGCCTGTGGTTGTCCTGAGGGGGCAGGAACAAAGCCTTTCAAAGTGTATAAAAGACCCTGCATTTTGGGATTTCCCTACTCCTCTTTCCACCATGAGGGAGGTGTGCCATTTTGTTAAGATATCTTAATAAAAACCATTTTAATCCCTCTGTACTAAGTATTCATGAGTCACTTATAATAAATGCATCTAATAATTCTAAGAGGTAGAGATGAGGAAGAAATTCCAGATATGGGGAACAACTGGGACCAAGTTGAGAAACAGGAGGAAGATTACATATATGGAAGGGCAAGTATGTCAACTTGGCTGGAATGCAGCATAGACTAGGGAAAGTAATCAGGCAGATTGGAAAGACAGTTTGAAACCAACCTGAAGGTCTTTAAATGACAAACATAGGAATTCTATATTGTTTAAGTAATGATGGCTTAGAATGAATGCAAATAGCAATTGTTTTCTGGAATTCTAGAAATTCTGAGGGTCTTCCCCTCTTTGGGATGATAAATTGGGCCATCGTTTGTATCAATTCTTACTTAACCTCTGTCATTAAATGGGTGTAGCCTCATATAAACTGAAACCTAGGGAAAAAAACCTTAATTTTGAAAAAGTCAAAATCATCCACTGTATCCTGAGCAATTATCAGTCTTGACTTTTTACTTGCCATTGGAAGACGCAATGATTTTGAAGGAGAGAGTAAGGTTGTAGACTTTGCTCAGCTCTGCTTCTTCAAATCTAATTCATATGCAAGTCAACATATTACACCTGTATTATAAGAAAGGGTAAAAAACCCATATTACAAAAATATTTTTAGTACCTCTCTTTGTAGTGGCAAAGAATTGGAAATTGAAGGATGCACATCAATTGGGGAATGACTGAACAAATTGTGGTGTATATGAATGTGACAGAGGACTTGTTCTATAAGAAATTGAGTGACTGTACTTCAGAAAAGCCTGGGAAGACTTGCATGAACTGATGTGATGTGAGCAGAACTTGCAGGATGCTGAGTGATGTGAGTAGAACCAGAAGAAATTGTACACATTAACAGCAACATTGTATGATGATCAACTATGATGGACTTGCTGTTCTCAGCATTATAATGATCAAAGACAATTCTAAAGGACTTGTGATAGAAAATACCACCTCCCCCCCAATCCAGAGAAGGAACTGTGGAGTCTAAATGAAATTTATTATTTTCAATTTTAAAAATTTGTTTTTATGTTTTATGTTTTTCCTTCTCATAGTTTTTTCCCCTTTTTGTTCTGATTCTTCTTTCAAAACATGACTAATATGTAAATATGTTTAACATAGTTATACATATATAGCCTATATTACATTGCTCTCTGTCAAGGAGAGAGGAGGAGGAAAGGAAGGGAGGGAGAAAAATGTGGGACTCAAAACCTTACAGAAATAATTGTTTATTTTTTTTAGATTTTTTGCAAGGCAAATGGGGTTAAGTGGCTTGCCCAAGGCCACACAACTAGGTAATTATTAAGTGTCTGAGGTCAGATTTGAACTCCAGGGCTGGTCTCTATACACTGCACCACCTAGCTGCCCCTAGAAATAATTGTTGAAAACTATTTTTACATGTGGTCAGAAAACCATATGTATTTTTTGAAGAAGGAGGAGAGTTAGCCAGATTTGTATTTTAATGCTATCAATTTATTATCTACATAGAAGATGGAGAGGGGGGAAGAGACATAAAGGTTTTTTTGTCTGGCTATTGCAGCAGTCCAGACAAAAAAAGCACTAAGGAACTGAACTAGGATGGAGGATGCATGAGTAGAGAGAAGGAAATGAATTCAAGAGCTAATGTGAAAATAGGATCCCCAAGACTGTAGTTGATGGGTTATGGGGCTAAATTTGTTAAAATCTCACTCTATTTCTCATAAACTTGATTTCTTATAGAAAGAGGATTTGTTTTAGAAGGATGTGGGTTCAAGTCTGGTCTTTGACACATCTTAGCTGCATGACCACTCACAAATCACTTAGCCTCTCAATACTTCCTTAATAGTGTTATTAACAGATGATTTACCCATCTACATAGTCGTGTTCAACTTTTTGTGACTTCATTTATGGTGTTCTTGACAAAGATATTGGAGTGGTTTGATATTTTACTTCTCCAATTCATTTTACAGATGAGGAAACTAAGGCAAACAGAGCTAACTGATTTTTGCCCGAAATCATAAGCTAGTAGGTATCTGAGGTCAAATTTGAACTCAAATCTCAGTGCCTCCAGACTCAGCACTTTATCCACTGGGATACCTAATATACCTGCAAAATTACCTTAAATCAGAGTTTTGATTTGATTCAGTTCTCTAAATATTTGCCATGTTATTTAGTACGAATAGCTTGGGACACAAAGATGCAGTGCCTAGGTACAATTCCTTGTCCTCTGGAAGTTTCTAAACTCCTAGTGAAGATTGAATATATGATATGTTCAGAACTGACAGATTTGAACTTTACAAGCTGATTTGTGTGTTGACATTTTGGGAGGGGAGATGACTAGAGGAAGAAAGGATAAACTAAGGCTAAAATTTAGTTATATAAGATCCTGATTTAGTTTTTTATGCCTCGGGGCCATGAAGGACTCTGTTTTTTGCCTTTACTTATCTTTTCTCTCACTATTCTGTTTGCTTTATTATCCTGGAAAATAAATGGAAAACACATATTCTTATAGTTTCATAAATACATATATACATACATAAATATAATACACACACATATATATATATAAATATCAGTTTCTCGTGGTGTTGATCAATGTAAAATAAAATTATTAATGGACAGGAAGATATATATTCCCTGAATTATATAGGAATTTAACAGGCTTGAATTCTATAATAAATTTTAAACCACAGGAGGACAGATCTAATATAATTAAGGCTATCTTGACTAGAGTCAACTAACTCCAAGATGACTGGAAACCTCCCTAGAGGTAGAGAGGTGCCTCCCCTCAGATATAAACTGGGAAGTGGAGGCTAGAAGTCATATATTTTTATTTCTCACTTAGAAAACTGAAATTTCCTCTGTTGAAGTAGGGAAGCTTATTTTTCTGCATTACCAGTGAATAGCAGACTTGTTCAGATAATGGATGACAAGACTATTGGTAAAATGTTTGCTTAAATTTTTAAGACTATCTCCCTTCCTCCCCAAAAAAACGCCATACATTTATGATAGTTCTAAATATTGTTTTGCTTGTAGTCAAATTAAAAGAGGAAAAAACCTCTTTTCTACCATATTTTTAAAGGTTAAATATAATAATATTAAATACCATGTAGTTTTTATTTTTGTCTTCTTTATCACCTTCACTTGAAAATATGACCCTTTATTTTTACCCTTCCCTATCAAAACAACCCCTTGTTTAAAAAAGAAAAGAAAAAAATGGGAGAAAGCAGTTCATTAAAATTAACATATCAATATAGTCTGACAGTATATGCAGTGTACCTCATCCTTAGTCCTCTCCTTCTGCAAAGAAGGGAGAGGTGTCCACTTTTTTTTAAATTACTAAAAGCCAAAATGTTATCATGCATCCTTGCAAGTGGATGCTAGTTAAATGCAGCAGATGATTTATGAAAAACATATCTTCTAGAAGTCCTATTAAAAACTCAATTACTGTGACTTTTTAAGCATTTAGGACTTAAACAACATTTTACTAAGTCAGATGATAAACTTTGAAATGATCTCAGGTCAGTGTAAATAACCATAAAAATTGGAGAGTAAATAGCATATTTTAAAAAATTTTTAAATTTTATTTTCAACTATTAATTTTCACCTCCATCTCCACTGTGTATAAGTCATACATTGTAACAGTGAAGTTACATTTTGCGTGGATCCCATTTCTACATTGGTTCTCCTTGGTTAGTGGTCTCTAAAGGAAATACTGGGGGAGTTTGGGCTTACCTCCAAAGGATATATTATCAATCTAAGGTTGGGAAAATAAGTCAAATCCCATTCCTTGTGGCATATCCACTCTTTGGCTTTATCCCCAATGCAACCAAGCCAATGTCTTATCATCTCTGTCTCTGTCTCTCTCTGTCTCTCTGTCTCTCTCTGTCTCTGTCTGTCTCTGTCTGTCTGTCTGTCTGTCTGTCTGTCTGTCTCTCTCTCTCTCTCTTCTATACAAGTTCCCAACCTCTCCCTTTCTTACTTTCTGCAGGCTTTTTAAGGCTGTTACTTAACAACCTGTTATAATGTTGACCAGCCACCACCTCCAGCAGCTGCACAGATTCCACTGTACCAAAGGAAAATTTTGACATAAATCACTGCTGCCTAGATCATTGCCTGACTATGAGATGTCCTCTGTGGCCATGGACTCTGGGCTTGGAGGCAGTTATCAAGTGAGGAAGAGTGCCTCCCACAGTAGGTTTGGGAAGAACAGACTGGGGCACAGAAAAGGCAGACAGGAATATATAGTAATCAGGATCCATATCATTGCTTTATTTTCCCATTGAAAGCAACCCATCATGCAAACTTCCCTTTTAAGATTGAGGGCATCACCAACCTTTCAATCTCTTTAGTATTTCAATTCTTAACTCTCCTCCACTCCCCATATCAAATCAGTTGTAAAGTCTTGTACAATCTGTCTTCATATCTCTGACATCTGAGCCCTTTTTTTTCTCTTTACACAGCTACTACTACTGACTTTCAGAACATCATTTCATGTCTGGATTATTAATAATCTCTTGATTAATCTCCTCACCTCAAGTCTTTATCAACTCTCCAATCTATCCTTTATGCATCTTCAAAAGTGATTTTCCTAAGGCTCAGGTCTGATAATGTCACTCCCTACTCAGAAAACTTCAGTCATTCCCTATGGACTTTAGCATAAAGTCTTATTTTATCTTATCTAAAGTTTTTTATGTATAAGTTACAAACAAATATTGTACATCATTATTGGTACAATTAGACATGTATAGAATTTATAATAAACATAAATATTCAGTGTATGTTTTCCCAGGTTTTACTATAGATGTCTGAAACCTAAACTACTAATCCATTTCATTGTCTCAATACCTCTATTCTTGAATCTGAAAAACCTATTCACTACCCAAGCTATCTTTCATACAAATTACCAAAATTATCTTCTTAATGTACAGGGCTGACCATATTACTCCTTTCTTATAAAATCTTCAGTGAATCCCTATTATCTTGTTAAAGAAATGAAAACATGAAAGTTTCGGGTCTTGGCTCAAATTTACCTTTCCTCCCTTATTTTACATGGTTTCCCTTCCCCTTCTTTAGGTTATAACTAAATTTGATCACTAAGTCTTTATCCATCTTGCCCTAGCCTTTTCTACCTCTGTGCCTTTCTCTACCATCCCTCTGAGTGTTAAATAGATTAGATTGTGCTCCCTCCACTGTTCTCTTCAAGGCTCAGTTTGAGTTACTTTGCTTCTGAAGTTATGTATGATTCCCTCTAGTTCAAAGGGAGTTCTTTCTCCTTGTTTTCTGACATTTTATCTAGATCTCTCCGAAACTGTTATCCTTTACTGTTTTAGAGCATTATTATTTGTGTATGTATCATTTCTCCTATTAAATTGTAAACATTTTGAGAGGATAGAAAATGTTTTTCCTTGCACGAGATAAGTAGGTAGGGACTTTTTCATTCATTGTACTTGAATCACTGGCTTGGCACAAAGTTGGTTCTAAGTAAATACTATTGAATTGAACATGATAGTTGTTTTGAAGGATTTTCACTTGGAAGAGGAACTAGACTTGTTCCACTTGGTCCCTGGGGACAGAAATAGGAAACAATCAGCCAGTGTGGCATAAAAGAAATTTAGCTATAAGTTATATACAATACTCCTAACAATTAGTTACCCAAAAGTGCAATGGCCTGTCTTGGGAGGTGATTGGTTCCCTTTCATTGGGAAGCAATAGATGGAGGAGGACTTTGGGTGTATGTCGTAAAGAGGATTCTTGCTTAGGTATGAGTTGAGGTTGAGAAGAAGGGGAAATTCAAGAAAGAAATGCTGTTGAAACAAACAAGCAAACAAAAAGAGAAAGTTCCAACAAAGAGAATTTCCTACAGAGTTCATTGTGGTTGCATAAGAAACTCATTGACCAACATAAAAGAAGTCTTTAGTGATTTGATATCAGTTTGGAAGGAAGTCTTTTTTTAAATACAGAAATTGGGAGTGATCCTATAAGAAAAGTATAAGGGATACTAAAGCATAAAGTAAGCTAAGACTGGCTAGGAATGCTGACACCAAAAAAGTAATTTAAAAAAAAACTATATTGAAGAAAAGTAGAAAATCAAAGGAATAAGATCGCTGCTTAAAGGCAGATTGTGATGACAAAAGACACAATGAAGAAGGCTGCATAAAGCAATTCTAATTTTGCTTCTGTTTCAAAATTTTTTTCCTCACAAAAGAAAACCACTTTTAGACTGGACAAAAATGGTAAATAGGGAGTTAAATGGCAAGACAGGAAAATGCTGAGACTATTTAGCTATATTCTATGCAATCAAGTCACTTTGCCCCAAATAGATATATTGCATAGCACTGAAAGAGTTTGTGAATAGGATCACTTAGTTGCCATCAATGATCTTTAAAGTATCATTGGAAATGGAGATATACTAGAGGATTGAAGGAGGATTGAAATGACTTGGTTTTTTTAAAGGGAAGAGAATGGAGTCTGAAAGCTTTATCCAAGTGAGTTTGACTTGGTTTCTAGAAAACTTCTAGATGTAAAGGGATGCTTAACTGACATCTGAAAAAGAAAGTCATGATTACAAAGTGCCAGCATAGCCTTATCAAGTAGAGGTCACATCAGAATAGGCTAATTTCCTTTATTGATGGAATAACTAATTTGGTTGATGAATAGGTGTAGTTCACCTGGATTTTTTGCAGAGTAGTTGACAACATCTCATGTTAATTCTAAGGATAGGATGAAGAGGTTTAAATTAGACAGTGGCACAGTTATACAGATTGGGAGGTTGTTGAATGAATGAACTTAAAAAAAGTCTTTAATTATTTGATATCAATTTGGAAGGAAGTCTTTATTGCAATGTCCCAGGGATCTTCTGTAAAACACTAATGAGATTTTAGGTGTAGGGGTGATTTTGGCTTCTTTAAGGTTATTCCATCAAGATGTAAGCTTTGGCAGGTTTTTCTCATGCTAGAAAAGCTTCAAGTATAACTTTGGAAACTAAATAAGATTACTATCTCAGCTAGATGCCTCAATTGATAGAGCACTGGACCTGGAGTCAGCAGGACCTGAGTTCAAATCTAGTCTCAGAAACTTTCTAGCTCTGTGACCTTGGACAAAATCACTTCACTTCTATTTTTTTAGTTTACTCACCTGTAAAAATGATAATAATGATAATAATAATGATAATAATAATAATAATAATATTAATAATATTACCTACCTGCCATGGTTATTGTGAGGATCCAAAGAAATAATAATTATTAAATATTAAACAAAATATCTAGCACATAGACAATGCTATAAAATATTAACTGTTTTACTATTATTATTATATTTCTTTTTGAAGACCAACCTAGATAATTATTTGTAAACCAATTTCACACTACTGTCTGCGAGTCAACCTAAATATTTAAAAGCAAATTATCAAGAGACTGGTCACCTAGTAATGATTTTTTTAGGTGCAGCCATGGCAACCAATGAAACAAAGCTAAATAAAAATAGCCCTTAGACCTTTATGGATGTCTTCTCTTTCTGCAATGACAGAGACTGAGTGGTAGAAAAGGAGGCAGAAGGTGCTAAGAATCACACAGGTTTTAGACTATCTGTAAACATCAGTGCTCTAAATGTGAGATCTTCATCCAATGACTAACAAGCATATATATTGCTGGAGGAACTGAATCATATCGATGTTGACATTCTTTCTATAAATAAAACAGAAGAAATAAGGAAGAGACAGCTAAATGGAAAGAAGTCTTTTAGTTACTCCTTCCAAAGGCAAAGAAATGAAATGATGGAATAGGATCTATTGCATACACCACTGCCATATTGTAGCACTGATAATAAGTATTGGCAAAAATACAAACTTCTAAAATAATTGAGGTTCATTTAACAACACTAGTTGCTGAGGACAAAGTGCTAATGATATTCTATTAAAAATTTGCTAAAATCTACAGATTAAATTAACAGATATTCTGAAAACTTAGTGACTTCAAAATAAATATGGCAAAGGGGAAGAATATTGAGAAATATATAGGGAAGGATATTGAGAATTACATAAGAAAGAAAGTTCCAGAAAGAAGAAATGACAGCAACCAAAAGCTTATAGAATACTCAGAAGCTGTACATTTTTATATCATGAAAAATCTTATTATTGTAGGAGTTATCTCTGAGTCATCTGTTTACAGTTAAGTTGATTTGTTAGAGATAAGATCAAAATTGGGTAGGGGGGAGAAAATAGAAACTGAGACAGAAGGGAGAGAGAGAGAGGGAGAGAGAGAGAGAGAGAGAGAGAGAGAGAGAGAGAGAGAGAGAGAGAGAGAGAGAGAGAGAGAGAGAGAGGCTGAGGAAAAGGTATGGGATACAATTGATACAACTTTACAATGAATTATATAAACAAAAAATTTGAAATAAAAATGGAAAATGGCTAATAGAGATGGCAGTAACATTGACTATTATTTCATCCAGAAGTTTAACCATTGCAAATTAATTACTACAACAAGGAGTTCAAAGGAGTTCTGAAAGTGCCTTAGTCAGCAAACATCTGACTTATTTGCCAGATGGAGAGAGATGGCTGCCAAAGGCAACACTGGGTTAGAATATAAACTTCTTTGCAAAATCTTGCAAAAAAGGATGATGGACAGTTATGAGAAAAATTGTCTCATAAGACAGGAGAAATAGTGGAGGTAAAACCAATTTAAGGCAAACTTTACAAGATCTCCAGTTAAGGAAAGTCATCCTAAGGACATTCAAGGATGAAAAATGAAGGATTTTAAATGGAAAGAAAATATAAGATTTGTAAAAAATCATAATAACAAGACTGTTTTCTCCATTAAGGTTAGTGGAAATACTATATTTGGTTCCCAAGATCATAGTTCTGACTAGTAGAAACTTGAGCAGAATTTATTAAAATGAAATTTAATACAGAAAACATAAAGTGTATTTACGTGGGAAAATGTAGAATGTCTATGTCTCACCTCAGACAAAACACGATCTCTCAAGATCCTCTTTAAAATGATAATTTATAAAGTAGGTGCCAATCTGCTTTGGAAGACGGAGTTTCATAACTGGATATCCAAATTACAATAAAATCTCTGGTCTGCTTTAACAAATGGCATAAAAGCTATATTTGAGTTCCCTCCAAATATCTCACAAGTACTATGTGAGTTGTACCTAACTTAACAGCAGCATATCTGGAAAACAAAACAACAACCTAGACATTTTAGTGGACTCTTAATTCATTATTTCAGGAATGTGTATAGGATCATTTAGACCTAAACAGATTAGAGATCCATATAGTCCAAATTTGTGATTTTCCATATGAGAACACTGAGGCAAAAGAGATTAATTAACTTGCCCAATTCAGGATCAACAGATTGAAAATAATTGATAACATTAACAATTATAGCAATAACAATAATTTTTCTTCTAGTGCCTTTCCTCTGTTGATTACTTCAGATTTATCCTTTAACCATATTCCATAGCTTTTTGTATTTTAATAATAAGCTATTGAGTTACATTGTGAATTATAAGCTCATATTAGATTGTGCTTGCCCTAATGCTAAGTACATAATAGGGGTTTGTTTAATAAATGTAAACTGATATTACTAGTTCTCTGATGAGACAGCTTAAAGTACTTTCCAGGGCTATCTTTGGTGTTCACTTTGCACTTGACTCAACTGTGGCCCCAAGAAACTGTAGTAAGTGCTGCAGTCACCTCCTGATAACCATCTCAGTGGACATGCAAAATCATGTTGAAGGAAACTGAAGGGGCATCAAACCCATTGATGACTTAGGAAAATGTCTAACCCAACTTTGAGAAAACTTTTCTCAGTAGAATGGGTAGATGAAAACTATTAGTTCCAATCAACAGAAAGGCAACTGAATCAGGGGCTGTGAAGTACTTAGAGCTTGATCAGACATTGAAGAGGCTAAGGTCATCCCCTGCTTCCTGTGTCATCCCCAGTCATCTTGACTCCTGTCTTGCCATAACTCTGGGAGAGAGTGAGGTTGATGACTTTGTGCTTCTGTGTCTCGCTGGAATCCAATTCATTAACAAGCTATCACCCATGCTATCCCAGGTCCTCTTCAAAAATGAAGAATCAGCAACTACACCCAAGTGACAGATTGACTTTATATTTTGTAAGGTCCTGTATGATCTCATTTGGTCCTCATAGCAATCCTATGAGTTGGTGCTATTATAACTGAGGAAACTGAGCCTGACACAGAGATTTAGAGTCTTATCCAAAGTCACAAAGCTGGTAAGTGTCTGAGGCAGGATTTAAACTCAGGGCTTTCCTAGCCCCAAATTAGGAGTCTCCTTACTCTTATTTGCTTTTCACCACTTTGTGAAGGCAGAATTTGAATCCAAGGTGTCTGACTCCAAATTTAACAATCTTTCCTCTGCAATCTTGTTACTTAACACTCAGAGATCTCATTTTCTCTTTGGTAAACCTTGATGACATTAGGGATATTTCCTTTTGATATTCATTAAATATAGCTCCTTTTTAGTTAAATCTCCATAAAATTTGTTGGACCTTTGTCTGAAGATATTAATGCTGGCTCTCTGCTAACTGGGTAATGGCCCAGTGAATTGGAGGGCAGTTGAGATATGCAACCTAGAGAATTCTGCTTCTAAATCCCATTTCCCTCTTAATTATCATGGTATTCAGGCAAATAGCTTTTTTAGCCCTTGACTTATCTGTATAATTATAGTTTGAGAAAAACCAGTCTCTGAGGCTTTTGAAACTTCATTTCCTTTTGGACCATAAAAGTCTTTAAACAACTAAATCAAATGTCTAAAATGATAATTCAAAAAACCAAAACCTTCATAATATGTGGTAAAGAAATTGATTAGAGATGGGTATGTGGACTGAAGGATGGAATGCTTGCTGCATTAGTTTTATTTATTGCATTAATTCTATTTACTTTAATAAATGAATGAAAAATATATTTATTAAGCACTTACTTTGTGTCCTACATTAAAGTGTTAGGGTTACAAAGAAAAGTCTCATGGGACTTGAAATTTTAACAGAAGAAATTATTGCATATGGGGCATGATGGTGAGGGATGGGTGTTGCTTACATGAAAATCAGAAATGAGTAGAGTGATAGGAAGGTGATTGATGTGTTCTCAGCAGGAATAATAGTATTGATATAATTATTGATTCCTGAACTACAGTTGCAAATTAGGAGATAAGACATAGATAGAATTATATACAAAATCAGAGGTTTTTAAACCATAGTATTCTTTGTTAAAGTAGTGTACAGTCATACATATATGTATAGATACATTCATGTATATGTGTATGTGTATACATACATAAATATTTATACATATATACTCATATATATATATAATTCTATATAATTCAAATAACAACTAGACCTAAATGAGCATGTGTACGTGTATGTAAAACTGTAGTTCACTCAGATTTCAATTACAGTTAAAGCTGCTATGTGCAATATAGTTATAATGGATGAAGCTATAAGGGTTAATGGCTGAACCATTTGGTACCTGATAAGTCCTAGGGTATTTGTGGTTTACTTTGTATTCATAGATTACCTATGTGCTTTATCAGACATAAACATACGTACATGTGTGTATATATATACATATATATATAAAATATGTAAATAAAGAATGGAGACTTGTTTTACTTAATGCAGGATTACTTCTTTAATAAGGACTCCATAAATACTTTAAACATATTTATGTGCTCCATATATGTATATGTATTTGCATATATGAACCTGACCAAATTATTGCCAACATATAAATGTGAGAGCATTCTATGCATCCATGTAAAATATATGATTATTTGTATATAGTTATTATTTTCTCAGAGAGGCACTTCATTTACTCACACATATGGACATCCTTGCTGCATTTTAGACTGGGAAAGTTGACAGGAGTTGATGAGGAATTAAGAGACTTGCTCAAAGTTAACAGCCAGTAGATGCCAAGTATGACCTGGATTCCAATGCAGATTATTCTGACTCCAAGGCTTGTTCTCTATCTACCATACCATGCTGCTATGTTTGGATATATGCCTATATATAGAGCCATACTTATACATGAATATTTATCTTTACATACACATACACACATATACTTATATGTAAGGGGCATTATGTCATGATATGCATACACACAGGGGTATATGCATGTGTGTGCATATGCATGCCCATAAGTATAACATGTATGCATTGACAATGGAGCTTTGGAGTTTGTCAGGGAAGTCTTGTCTCTGCCACCCATATGTAGTCCTTGCCAGCTACATATATCCTTCTGTACAATGAGACACAGCTGGTTTATTTGCCTTCTCTGACTGGCTTTTCTTTAGTTTATTGGTGGCTGGCTGACTCTTTTTGCAATACTGAGTTGGAAAAGGTCACTTACTATATTTTCTCATTCTGTTTCTTAATCATATTTTAGCCTGGTGTGATTTGTAGGTTTTTGCTGGAGTAGGTATATGGGAACTGGGCTGAATGCCCAGCTGGTTCATGCAACCATCTTTACCAAAAGGCTATTCTTATATATTTGAATCAGTTCCTTGTATATCTTGCATATCAGACCTTTATTAGAGAAACTCACTGTAAAGATTTTTACCAGTTAACTGTTTGCATTCTAATTTTAATTGTAAATTTTTGCATGCAAAAATTTTTTGATTTTATTTAATCAAAATTCTCTTATTTTTTATGATCCTCTTTCTGATTTTGTAATGGTTATAAATTCTTGTCCTACTCATAGTTACAAAAGGGATTTTCTTCCTTGTTCATGTAATTTGTTTATAATATGACCTTTAATATATAAGTATTGTATCTATTTGAATTAAAAGTTATGCATGATATGAGTATTTGGTCTAAATCCAAATTCTACCAGACTACCCAGAAATTTGGTTTTTTTGGATAGTGAGTCCTTCACCAAACTGTTGAAATTTGACGTTTGTGGAACACTTTCCTACTTACTAGGTTCATAGCTTTCATATTGTGTGTTCTTGATCTGTTCCATTGATCTTTACAATTTCTTTCAATCAGCACCAAACAGTTTGATTAGTATAGTTTGAGCCCCAATATTGCTGGATCCCTTTTCTTCTCACTTTTTCATTATTTCCCTTGAGAACTTTGACATTTTGTTCTGCCATTTATTATTTTTCTCTCTCTAAAAATAACTTTCGGTAATTTGATTGGTTTGGAACTGAATAAGCTAATTAATTTAGGAAGCATTATTATTTTTACAATATTTTCATCATCCAACCATAAATGATTACTATCTATCCATTTATTTAAGTTCATTCAGATTTCTAAAAATAGAAGTCTATTGCTATATTTATATTGATCCTACATTTCTCAGTGGGTAGGCGCTTAAATATTTTTAAAATTCTGTAGTTTGTTTTCATGGAATTTTTCTTTCTATTTCTTCTTATTCAGTTAGTAATATATAGGAACCAGGACTATTCTTTAATTTATATTCTACTGTTTTTTGAAGTTATTTTTTCAATAAATTTTTGTTTTCTTTATAGGGTTGTTTGTAGATAGTATAATTTGCAAAAAGCAGAACTTTTGTTTACATTTAGACTTTCTTATTTATTCCCCATTTTTCTTGTCTTATTGCCATAGCTAGCATTTTAATCACTAAGTTTAAATATGTTATATCTGATTTTATTGCAAAGGTTTCTGGTCTATTTCAATTATATATAATGATGGCTTTAAAAATTATTGTTGTTGGGGGGGGGGGCAGAGCCAAGATGGCGATAAGAAGGGATCGAGTCTTAGGATCTCTCTGATAAAACTCATCAGCTAAGGACTCTAACTAAACTTTCAAGAGACAGAACCCATAAAGGGACCCAGTGAGTCAGTTCTCCTACTCAAGGTAACCTGGAAAAGAGCAGAAAGCCTCTGCTCCCCGGGATCGGAGAGGCGGCCTGCCAGAGGGGTGGCCCTCCAGAGCCAAAGAACTTCAGCATCCCGGAGGCAGCCCCAGGGCGCTGGGAGTCTCAGCTCACAGCAGCAGGGGAGTCTCCTGAGCTGCACCCTGAGGAGCACTGGGCACAAAGTGTGGGAACAGCGGGGGACCTCTGCCAGAGAGAGCACGTGGAGCCCAGCCCTCAGGGCGCACAGCAAGCAGCATGGTCTTTCCCCAGCCCTGATCCAGGAAACAGAAGCAGGTGGAGTGGGTAAGCAGGAGCCCCGAGGGCATGAGCCCATTGAGCTGAGGGAGGGGAGTGAAGAGAGACTGCAGAGCTCTGTCCTCTGGCCCTGGAACAGGACTCTGGGGCTCTGACCACATTCAGATCCTGATAGCAGTCTAGGCCCCCCCATAGAAAAGCAGGGCCCCCCCACCTCAGCCCCATGGCAGAGAGAGGTGCTTATGGTCATTCACAGACCAGGAGGAAGGACAGAGCCTCACACACTGAGACCCTTGTGGGAGGGTCCCAAAAGCTCAGGAAGCACCCCCAAACCAGGCCCAGGCCGGGAAAATGAGCAAGCAAAGAAACAAAAGGAAGACTATTGAGAAATATTTTGCAAATGAGCCCAAGAAGGATCAAAAAACTCAGTCTGAAGATGAGGAAGCACAAGCTTCTGCATCTAAAGACTCCAAGAAAAACAAAAATTGGGCTCAGGCTATGACAGAGCTCAAAAAAGACTTTGAAAATCAAATGAGGGAGTTGGAAGAAAAACTGGGAAAAGAAAGGAGAGAAATGCAGGAAAAACATGAAAATGAAGTCAGCAGCTTAGTCAAGGAAATCCAAAAAAATGCTGAAGAAAATAGCATGCTAAAAACCAGCTTAGGTCAAATGGATAGAACAGTTCAAAAAGTTATTGAGGAGAAGAATGCTTTAAAAAGCAAAATTGGCCAGATGGAAAAAGAGGCAAGAAAACTCCCCGAGGAGAACAAATCCTTCAGACAAAGAATAGAATTCAGGGAGATTGATAAATTTAACAGAAATCAGGAATCAATATTTCAAAACAAAAAAATGAAAAATTAGAAGAAAATGTGAAATATCTCATTGAAAAAACAACTGATATGGAAAACAGACTTAGGAAAGATAATTGAAAAATTATTGGAATACCTGAAACTCATGATCAGGAAAAGAGCCTTGACATCATTTTCAAAGAATTACTACAGGAAAATTGTCCTGATATTCTAGAAGCAGAGGGCAAAATAGAAATGGAGAGAATCCACCTATCCCCCAGAGAAAGAGATCCCAAAAAAAGCAACCCCTAGGAATATTATAGCCAAGTTCCAGAACTCCCAAGTCAAAGAGAAAATATTACAAGCAGCCAGAAGGACATAGTTCAGATATCGTGGAGCTGCAGTCAGGATCACACAGGACTTAGCAGCAACTACATTGGAAGCTTGTAGGGCTTGGAATACAATATACTGGAAGGCAAAAGAGCTTAGAATGCAGCCAAGAATGAACTACCCAGCAAGGCTGAAAGTCCTCTTCCAGGGAAAAAGATGGACTTTCAATGAACCAGGGGAATTTCAAATGTTCCTTTTGGAATGGCCAGAGCTGAACAGGTTTGATCTTCAGATACAGGACTCAGGTGAAGCAGGAGGAGAGGGGGGAAATATGAGGGACTTAATGAGGATGAACTGCATGTATTCCTGCATAGAAAAATGACACTGATAATACTCATATGAACCTTCTCAGTTAATAGAGCAGGTAGAGAGAGCTTTTATAGTTGAAGCACAGGAGAAAGCTGGATTTGAAGATAAAATATGGTGTAAAAATGGAGTCAACAGAAAAAAAGGGAAATGGAATGGGAGAAAGAAAAAGGAGAGGGGGAATAGTTCAAGATATTTCACATAAGGTTTTTTTTTTATTACAATGAGCTATTGCAATGATATGGAAGGGGAGAGGCAAGGGGGAATGAGGGAAACTTTGCTCTCATCAGAGATGGCTAGGAGAGGAAACAGCATATATACTCAATGGGGTATAGACATCTGGAGTAAGGAGCAGGGGGAACGGGTGGGGATGTGAATAAAGGAGGAGAGGATGGACCATGGGGGGGGATAGTGGCTAGATATAACACATTTTCTTTCTTACTTCTTGCAAGGGGCTGGGATTGGAAGGCCTGCCCAGGACCACAGGGCCAGGTGGATTCTGGGCCTAATGGGTGGTATGGGGGCTAAGGGCTTCTTGGCCCCAGGACCAGGGATCTGTCTGCTGCACCACTCAATGACCCTCCAGCAGAGTCAGAGTGAAAGGAGAGAGAAAATAGAGTACATGGTAGTGGAGAAATAAGAAAGGAGGGAGTTGCAAGCAGCAATGGCAATGGTGGAAAAATATGGAAATAACTTTTGTGATGGACTTATCATAAAGAATGTGACCCACCCGTGACAGAGTTGTTGGTGTTGGAACAAAGACTCAAGCACATTTTTTGTTATTATTATTTTGGGGAGGGTGCAGGGCAAGTGGGGCTGGATGGCCTGCCTGGGGCCACATAGCAGGGTGATCTTTGGGTGTCTGGGGCCAGATTTGGACCCAGGTGCTCCTGGCTCAAGGGCCAATGCTCTGTCTGCCACCCAGCCACCCCTACTATTATTACTATTTTATTTTATTTTGGGTCTTTTTTTTTCTTTCTTTTTTTTTGGTTTTTGCAGGGCAGTGGGGATCGGATGGCTTGCATGTCACACGGCTGGGTGATTGTTGGGTTTACAAGGCTGGATATGGACTCGGGTGCTCGTAGCTCCAGGGCTGGTGCTTCGTCCATTGTGCCACCTGGCCATACCTACAATTATTACTATTATTTTTTTATTTTAATTTTTTTCTCTCCCCTTTACTTTTGTCGCCCAAGCAAGTCTATCTATATTCATGGAGGAGGAGGGGTATCTTGTTTACTTGTAAACAAGAATATTTTATTAATGTAAAAAAACATTTGTACAAAATGAGAGAGAATAAAAAAATAAATTAAAAAAATTATTATTGTTATCTAATTTCAATTACATTAAATAAGTTTTTACATAGACAAAACCACTGTAACCAAGATCAAAAGAAATATAGTTCATTGGGAAACAATTTTTACAACTAGTATTTCTGCCAAAGAACTTATTTCTAAAAAATATAGAAAACTGAGTCAAATTAAAAAAAAAATCATTCCCTGATTGACAAATGGTGAAAGGATATGCAAAGGCAATTTACAGATGAGGAGATCAAAGCAATCCACAGTCATATGAAAAATTGCTCTAAATCACTACTTATTAGAGAAATGCAAATTAAAGCATCTCTGAGGTACCACCTCATACCTCTCAGGACAATGATCAATGTTGGAAGGGATGTGTGAAATTTGGGACACTAATACATTGTTGGTGGAGCTGTGAACTCATCCAGGCTTTCTGGAGAACAATTTGGAATTACACCCAAAGGGCAACAAAAATGTGCATACCCTTTGATCCAGCAATACCATTACTGGGTCTATACTCTAAAGAGATTATGATAAAGAGTAAAAACATCACTTGTACAAAAATTTTCTTAGGAGCCCTGTTTGTGGTGGCAAAGAAATGGTAATTGAGTGAATGTCCATCACATAACAAAATTATTTTAGGCTCTCTATCTTATTTTAGTCCCATGATCCTTAAAGTTATTAAAATTCTTAAGGGCCACTTTATTTCTTCTATTATAATATTTTCCCAAAAATCATCATTCTGTAGCCTCTTCTAATTGCTTAAATACATTTACTTATCTATACTTTAATTCTTGTGATTATTTTTCAATGTATCTATTCAGTTCTGATCTTTTCATTTGGAATACTTGGAAGTTCTCTTTTTCATTAAAAGCTAATTCTTTATGAGTAAGTCATTATTGCCTGCAAGATTTTATTTTTTACTTTCTTTAATATTATATTCCAAGTTCTCCTTTGCTTTAAAGTGATACAATATCACCTTTGGCTTCATAGTCCTTGAACTTTTATATATATATATATATATATATATATATATATATATATATATATATAGTATTTTTTCTTTAATCTTGGAGCTCTGGATTTTGGCTATGACATTCCTTGGAGTTTTCATTTTTGGGGTTTCCATTAGGAAGTGATTGGTAAATTCTATTTTAACTTTGATACCTGGTGGTTCCAATAGATCTGGGCATTTTTATTCATATTTTCTGATGATTTCTTAGGTTACATTTCTTTTACCTTTTCTCCAGGTTAGTTATTTTTGGCAGGAGATAAACTTATTTTCTGACACTTTGGATCTTGTTGCCCTATTTCTTGTCTCATAGAGTCACTGATCTCTTTCTAGCCCATTCTAATTTTCAGAGATTATATTACCTATGTAGAATTATATACCTTCTTTATCACCCTTTATTTTGTAACTTTCTTTATAATCTCTTTATTATCCTTCTGATTTGTCCCCTAGAGCAAGGAATACTATTCTTAGTCTAAGGACCATACAAAACCAGGTTCTGGTGGGAGAGAGCAGATGTAGTTTTTAGGCCATAATTGAGTGAACTTTACTCTAGAGTTTTCATCTAATTTATATGATCATTAAAAGAAAAGCAAAAAAAAAGTTTTCCTTCATTTTTTCCAGTAATTCCAATAGCACCTGGGACAAATATGTAATTTTTTTAAAAATTGGATTTATATGGAGGGTAGCGCACCAAAATATTTCTTTATCATTATCATTTTCTTCTCATTTTTTTCCAACCTTTCTTTGTCACTTGTCTGCTCTCTCACAAGGTTTTGGATGAGGTAAATATGTTTTATTTTCCTTGGTTCCTTCTACTTTTTACTTCATTGTGCCTGTATTCTGATCTCTGGTAGATTTATGTATCCCTATGTGGTTGGGCTAGGCCCTGAATGATTTTTTTTTTCTCCTTGAGGTTTCCTTAATCAAGCGCCTGGATAATGTTCTGTTTTGCCCTGGGGCTTTCTTGATCTGGGGGAATAGAGAATCTACTCCATGAAACTTCCTTAGGGTATTCATACTCTCTGGAGTTTTCCCTATTAGGCTCCTGTGTGATTTACCAGGTTTCCATATAGGCAGCTTTAGTGTTTTAAAGGGAAAGGCATATCTTGGAAAAACAAAAGAAAAAGGCCCTATATTTCACATGCTCTTTTCATTCTTTACCTTATATAGTGATATTGCTGATGTCAGGGAGAAGAAATTGTGAATAATATGACTTTCACAAAGAGAAATTTACCTGAGGACCTAAATTTCTTGCTTTAACATAATACAGTAAATTAAATACTTGGTGAGGTACTCTTTATTTTATGTAACACCAAAAGTCAATACTCCCTTAGAAACAATTTAATATTCACCAAAAAAGGCATGAAAGAATTATTGATTTGCCTTAAGCACAGAAAGTAATCAAATTCAAATTTCTAAATATTAGCTGAAAACACATGCTTGCCTGGCAAAACATTCAACCACCTTTGTTCTTATGGATTAGAGTCATAACTAGGGCAGGACAGATGGCGCTTTGCCCCAGGGCAGTAGAATTTAGAGGGCACTGGACATATTTGTGCTCCTTCTGTACTATAAGGAAAAAAACTTAGTTACAGATCTAGTTAGCAATAATAATTGCTTAAATAGGAAGAGAACGTTACCAGATGGTTAGCTTCTCCTCCCTGCTGAGATAGTCACATTCAAGACACATTCCTCTGTGACTGATCTACTCTGCTCCTCTATCCCAAAGGAAATCTCCAAGCCATGTCTTTGTGGTATCTCAGCCTGATTGCCCATAGCCACAACTCTCTAACCCCTCAAATGAATTACCCTGGCCACCAAAATGGTTAATTATAATTCTGAAATAGGTTTTCATTCCACTAATTCAATCATATTGAACAGTACTAAAACCAAACTGATCAGATTGGGCAGAACAACAATGGACATTTGTAAGTGTCTATAAAGAAAACCAATAAGCAATGTAGGTGCCTATCATGTGCCAAGTTCTATGTGCCTCTTCTAAATCCTGGGAAAACAAAGAAAGGCAAAAGACAATGTCCCTCTCTAGAAAATCATGGAATGAATTACAGGAACTCATGTTGAATGACGGGAGCAGAACCAAGAGAATATTATACTCATTAACAACATCATTCTGAGTTGATCAAACTTGATGGATGAAGCTCCTCTCAGTGGTTCAGAGAGGAGACCATCTATGGACAATGCTATTCCCATCCAGAGGAAGAAAAAAATCAAATCAAAATGAAGCAAAAAACTCTATAGCATCTGAATGAACACAACATCCACTTTAAAAAAATTTCTTTTATATATTTCTTTCCTATGTCATGGCTTTTTTTCTTTTCTGTTAATCCTAAATCCTCATACCAAAAATGTCTAATCTGTAAACATGTTAAACACAAATGTGTATGTACAATATTAACTTGACTGTTCGCTGCTGAGGGGAGGGGGATGGGAAGGGAAAGTGGAAGGAAATTATGTAACTTAAAATATGCATATGTATGTGGATGAATGTTGAAAAACTTTCATAACATGTATTTGGAAAAATAAAATCTAAAAAAAAGAGAATGTACCTGCTCTAAAGGAGTTCAGTCATTGAGGGGAAAACAGGCAAATATATACAAGCTGTTTACAAGATAAATTAAAGACAATCAAATAAAGGAAGGTACTAGAATGAAAGGGAATTGAAAATATTTCCTATAGCAGATGGGATTTTAGCTAAGATTTGAAGTGACAGAAGCCAAGCAGGAAGGATTTTTCTGAGAATGGGAAGAAGCCAGATGAGGGGTGCTTGGACCTGAGGCACTTCTAAGGTACTTGAGGAGAAGAAAACCCCAGTATCAGAGGAGTAAGACTACAGGCAGAATTTTTAGAACCCTTGGGAAGAAAATCAGAGTAGAAATCACTGATTTAAAATAAATTTATTATTCTGTGCATACAAGTGAGTCATCCTCCTCCTTAGAGGAGGCTACACTTGCAACACTTTAGTTTTCTTTCTTTCTTTTCAATGAAAAGATTTTTTGAGATGTGAATGCCTGAATAACTAGATGAACTTTGTCCCATGTCCTAACTGCCAACTGATTTGTGCATTATTAAAGTAGAAGTGAAGAGAATCTCAGAATGCTAGTCTTTTTATGAGTGGAACTTTGCCTTTTAGTGTCCCCTGAATCTAAATGTGAATTATCTTCCAAAAGATTTCAAATGTCCTGAGAGTGACCAGAAAGAGAGGCAATCAGTAAGGTTACCTGGTTTCAGACCTCACAGAAGGCCACAGATTAACAATTAACACCTTAAACTGTGCCTGGAGGCAAACTGATAGCCAGGGCAGTCTATAGGGCACAGGTATGAGCAGATAAACCATTGCCTTCTTCATTAGCATTGGCTTCCAGATATTTCTCAAGGGGAGCTGCCACTGTATAGAATAAGTCCGTTACTTAAAAAAAAAAAATCAAATGATAAAATAAGTGTGAAAATGTTTGTGAAACATAAAGCCTTATATTAATGTAAGGCACTATATTTCTTTCATCCTTCTAAAAATCAAAAATTTATATTAAGATTGTAGCTTTTGTTTTCTGTTATCATATCACTGTATCATGCAGCAGGATGGGTGGTATAAAAGAAAACCTCAGTGTTTTTGGAGTCGAGGACATGAATTCAAATCCCAGTTCTGTTTGCTATTCCTGCAATCATGTGCAGAAAATTATTTAATCATGCCTTCCAAATGGCAGTCCTCTCTTGAATCCCTTTCCTATAGGCAAATAGCTTGATATACCTTAAAGACTCCTTCTGCTTTACCTCAGTTCTCTTAGAATCTCTGGACTGAATCCTACATGTATTACCTATTTGTATTATCTCTAATAGAATGAGATTAATAACTGTCTTTTCTTCTTTAAATTGTGTTTCCAGAGTTTAGCAGATAGTAAATAAATTGATAATTTTTTTCATTTTCATTTATTTCCTTCCTTCCTTCCTTCCTTCCTTCCTTCCTTCCTTCCTTCCTTCCTTCCTTCCTCCACCTCTCTACTGAGATGGAGGAAGTGTGATTTTTTTTTGCAAAGCAATGGGGTTAAGTGACTTGCCAAAGGTCACACAGCTAAGTAAGTATTAAGTGTAGGAGGTCAGATTTGAATCCAGGTTCTCCTGACTCCAGGGCAGCTGCCCCAGAAGTGTGATTTATTTTTCATCTGTTTTCTGGGACTGAAAAATACTTCTTGTAATGAATCTGATTTTGGTTGCTTTATCACACCCTCATTGCAGCCCTTGGATCTACAGGTTGTGTCAGAAGTTAGTGCAGTTTTATATTATCCCATTCATTTACAAAAAATAAGGTAATAATATGCATGTTATTTATCTAATAGGGCTAATATGAGGATCCCTTATTTACAATGAAACCTATTATACTTTAAAACCACTAAGATTTTTGGGACAGTCTGTCATAGGTTCTTCTGATTCTGTACATCTCACTCTAGGTCAGTTTATACAAGTCTTCAAATGAATGACTTTAAGGTAAGGTAGTTGCAGTTATGAAGCAGCTTTCCTTTCTACTGCCAAAGTTCTCAGGAATATAAATAGCTTATTGCTTTGGCATATTTGGCATTTTAAATTTTTAAATTTGACATTTTTAAATTTTGAGGGATTTTTCCCCTCCCTGCTTAATATGGATTTATCTTTCAACCTCTGGGGAAGGTCTTGTAATTAAAAATGGAGAAATCGCTTTCTCCTCCCATACCTTAGTATGCTTGTTGATACTCTGCCTGTAGAAGTTAGCTCATTTTGTTTTATTATAAACCTACTTGTCTCACTCCCCTACTGCGATGATGAGCTCTTTGAAGATAGGAATATTATGGACTGTATTCTATTCATCTTTGTGACTTGGTGATTGAGTACTTGGTTGCTCCAGAGAGTATTTGCTGATTGAATTGAAAGGAGTCCATCTTCACTCCTATCTTGCTGTGTCTATGCCATCCTCACCTAGAAATTTTATTCTGATCTATTTTAATCCCCTTATTTGGTCTCTTTAGGGAATAGATTGTTTTAGATGCATTTTTGTCAGTGCTGTCAGAGTTTTCTCAGACACTATCTACCTTGAAGAGACCAACATTAAAGGAGTGGGAGGAGCCACATGATGCCTTTTGTCTCCTACTTGTAAGAAGGTGCTTGTTGAGCCATAGAGTGCCCAGCACAGGTCTTGGCATGTGATAATTAGCCGGGTTGGAGATTGGGCTTTGGACAAAGAGCAGTGAGAATGCTGAGAGGAGGAATTGTTAGCTGCCCAAAGAGCCAAAGCTGGCTTTGTAGCAATGGTAATAATGCTTTGGTGTCTGATCTGGAATCCTTAGATGCTTATTAATGCATCCTTCTTCCAGGACTCTTTCAAATCAATATTAGACTATGTTTTAAGATGGAAAAACCATGAGACAGAACTGAATTTTTCCCCCAATGTCACACTGGCAGTGGCACAGAGGGGTATAAACAAGGAAACCCTGACAGTAATATTAAGATAAATTATTCTTCTTATGAAGTTTTAGACTCTAAGCCCTTTATTTACATGTTGAAATTCAGTACCCTTAAAATCAAAATAGTAATAAAATCATATTGTGCTAACAATCATGCCACTAACAAGTTGCTACTAAAATGAATTGTCTTGGAAATTTCATGAAAATTTTTTACTTGATAGGGAAGTAAGAGGATCTTTCCTCTTTTGATTATCTCATATTCATCATGTATATATCTTGTTTGTACATAATTGTTTGCAGATTGTGTCTTAATTAGGAAACGCCAGAGCATGGACTGTCTTGTACATTATTTTGTTTCTCCAATTCTCAGCACAGTGTTTTATGTATAGTAGGTGCTTAGTAAATTTTTATTCACTGACTTTATAGTCAACACATCTCTTCAGTATTTAAGATAAATCTTTTAGCAGAAATTGGTGGTATTTTTCATTTTCCTGTACCTCCTTTTTCCTGTCACCCCTTTCTATTTTCTAGATAATTAAGGGGATTCTGGATAAATGAAAGCAGGAAGGAAAAGGGCATTTAATCTACAAATTTAATAATAGCTTATATTTCTATAATTGCTGTATATTTCTATATCCAAAGAAGTTTACATGTACTATCTTCTTTGATCCTCACTCCAGTCTTACTAGTTAAATAGCATGCATTACTACACTTTTTTTTTGTAAATGGGAAAAAGAAATTACTGGGTCTAAAAAAGATTAAATGACTTGCTCAAGGTCACATAACTAGCAAGTAGTAGAATTAATGCTTAAAATCTAGGTCTTTTGGCTTCAAGTTTAGTGTTCCTCCTATACCAACTCAGTGGCTCATTGACTTTTTAAGCTTCCTGTTGTCACTGGACTGAAAAATGGAGCCATTCCTTATGAAAAGCATAAACTTTTTTTCTTGCCCCAAAAGTGAAATTTAAAAATATTAAATCAAAAGGAACAAAAGAATGATAAATCAGCTCCTATCTTATAGTTCTATGAATAGAAAGATCTTTATGAGAGTCCTCTGTCTTATAACTGCCTACATCAGAGATAAATGAGAATGAAGAGATGGTGGTGAGTTCAAAAGGAAAATTACATTTGCTGCCATGTACTTTCTCAACTGCACTCCTCACTTCCCCATCCCCTTGCCAAAAGTTTACTATGCTTTTGGAGAGACCCAAACAGGAGGCACCGTATCATTCAGGGGACAACACATCCAACCAGCACCAGAATCACAAAGGAAAAATCTAGATAAATACAATTGTACACAAATAGAAGTATAGCCTAGAGAAGAAGCAGTCTCAGGCTGTATAGCTTTTCATGTTGTAGAGAATTAGAGATATATACTCTAGAAATTCCTCTTCCCATGAACTAAAAAGACAGCTTTACTCAAAGAGAAATTTCACAAGAAGTCCCATGGGGGTCTAAAAAGGTTCTCCAAAGTCAGGTATTGCAAGGTACCCACTTTGCCACACATGTGCCTCACTACCATTTTACATTAAATTTGATCCTACTCTCATGAGGGACCTTATGTTCACAGAGGGGAAATGTGTCTTAATTTGAGGGTAAACCATGTCTTCCTGATGTTAAAATAAGTTTTCTTTCTACATTATACCATATTGCTTTTCTAAAGGTTATCCAGGTCTTAAAACTATGTGGTTTCTAGCATCCTCTGCCTTTTCTGTCTCCAACCCTGCACATATGAAAGAGAACTACACAGAAATGAAGATAATTTCTGTTCTTAGATTCATGTAATGTTATGGCCAAAGATTTCATCACCCAGTGACCATCCTGCTGGTGATGATCTCATCATACTTAGTTTGAGTAGTCCTTTAGACTCAGTTGGTAATTTTATCAGGGTCATACTCAAAGTGGTTCCATCTGGTAGCACCTTTCAGAAAAAGAGTTTCTATGTTATAGGCTTTAAGAATAGGATCATCTCTATACCACAAAGAGGTATCAAGGTATCTTTGGAGGTTTAGTTTTCTTATAGCAATATTAGAAAGAACTTCATAACATTTATAGCTGCAAGAAATGGTATACTTTTGATTGTAAGCTAGTGGTTAATGGTTCATTGTATATATTTAAAAGTTGTATTTGAACTAAATCATATCAAACATCATTTCCAGTTCTGATATTCTATGATTCAGTGATGCCATTTTGATTCCTAAAATGTAACATCTCAAACTGTACTTAACCATTTCTTTCCTTTTGTCCCTGGATTTCCTTTTCCTCCTGATTTCTCTTATTTTTATGTTCATAGTGTTACCATACTCCCTCACTCAAAATCTTGGAATGACTTTGAATTCACCACTCCTCCTGACCCATCATCCCAATCACTTATCAATCATGCATGTCCAATTTCTCTTCATTTTAATCTGTCTTACTCATCACAGACAGATAAATGTTTCTATTTCTGATCATTTTTTGAATGCTTTTTTATTTTTACAATTACATGAAAGATAGTTTTCAACATCGATCTTTTGGTAAGCTTTTTTGAGTTCCACATTTTTCTATCTACCTTTCTCCCTATGACAGTAAGTAATTTGATATATCTGATCATTTAATTAACTTATATTTACACATAGTTTGCTTGTTAGCTCCATGAGGGCATTCTAGATATCTTTCTGTATCCCCAGATCTTAGCACATAGTATTTAATAAATAATGATTAACTGATTATTTAGTATAGTGAAAATAACAACCAGCCACCACTACCCAAAACAACAACCAAACCATGTGAACATCTTAACCTACTATTAAAGACCTTCCAAAATTCATCATCAATATCTTTTCCAAAATTATTTCCTGTTACTTGGCTAAGACTATTACTTCACATTTTGTAGGCTTTCCAGGCTCTAAATCTTTGCTCCTAACATTGCCTTTCTACCAATGCTGCCTATTCTTCAAGAACTGCTCTAGTACCACTATTACTTTGAACTTTTTCTGATCACCCCCAGACTAAATGATCTCTCCTTACCCTGAACTCCCCTAGTGCTTTACCTGTATATTTTTTATGGTACTTGTCACACTCCCTTGTACTGTAGTTATTTCTGGACATGTCATGCTTCCTATTAGCTTGTTAGCACCATGAGGCTTGTCCCCCACCCCCAGCACCTATGATAAATATGTCAATCTAACATGTCATTGAAATATTTATTCCCACCACAATCAATACTACCCCACCCCCCACCAATGGATATGGAAGGAGATGGGAACAAGTAATTATTGTGTTCCTATTATGAAACAGGCAATATGTTAAGCACTTTTTACCATATTTCATTAGATCTTCACAACAACACTGCAATGTAGGTACTGTAATTATCCTCCTTTTATAATTAAGGAAAATGAGGCAAATAGAAGTTAAGTAATTTGCCCAGGGTCATATAGTTAATAAGTATCAAGAGCCAATTTTGAACGCAGGACTTCATGACTCTGGGTTTAGTGCTTTATCTATCAAATTACCAAGTATCTCAGTGATACAAATTATGACCCATCCATGCCTACTAGTCTTGAGTAATCCTATTCCATATCTTTCCAAATGTCCCAGGAACATTCTCTTCTTTCTTTTTTTTAACTCTCATCATTGGTGAATACCAATGCACCATGTAGAATATCCTTTAATTATCATTTGCTCTCACTATAGGACTGGTTCATTTCTCTAGTAATTTTTTGGATCTACCTCTCCTGCATAAGTGCTCACTTGCAATGTGTTGGATTCATATATACCATGCAAGTTAATATCTATTTCATTGATCCTCAGTTTCAGTTCTTTGAAGACTATAATATTACATGTGTAATGTATAATTTAGGCTTGAAAACTGGATTACATATAATTTGAAGTCAAACAATATCTCTGAAACAACATATATGGACCTTTATTCCAGAGAGATTTCTGAAAGGCAAACCAATTTCTTGCTATTTTCCTGTTCATTCTTTATTCATTTTTCATTTGAAGGGTCTGAACAACAACATGAAATAAACCTAAAAAAAAAAACCCAAACCTACACCTACATAAATATATGCGTGCACAAGTATACATACCACTATACACACAAATACACTGATATAAGCATAGGCAGAGATGTAATACTAATACAAATAAGTGTGCACAGTGTATATACAGGTATACACACTCAGATGAGATAAATAGATGAGAGATCAAATGTCTTGCCTGTGTGAAAGAAAATAGACTAGGAGGAAGGCTGAGCAGATAGTGGCTAGATGAAAGAGTGAGTAATTTGTGAAATAACCACAGGATACTGGAATATCTTATTTGACTGTGAGAGGCAAAAATAATTGAGAAGAGAAAGTATTGGTGATTTTTATTAAAGAAAATGAGAGAAAAGGCAGACAAGATTCTACCTTTGTGTCCCAGTCTCAAAATTAACCCTTAGTGGGAAATAATTGGATAAATTTGCCAAAAGCATTAGCAATTTATTTTGACCTGTACCCAAGTGAGTCCATTTCAGTGGTGGTTCATAAAATGATGAATTCTCGCTTCCCATATTTTCTGTACCTGCTATCATTCGCTGGAAAATGTCATTGTTAGAGAATAATAGCTCCCATTTATATGGCGCTTTAGATGACTTTTATTCCACAGAGGATTAGAGATTGACTGAATCAGGTCTGGAGCCTTATTGAAATGGTAAGATCAAGTCATCTGCGTTCTGGTAAAAAAAAAAAAAACTCTTTATAAAAAATCTGATCCCTTCTGACTTACAAGAAAATTTCACAGAATCAGCTTCAATGAAATTTCACCTGTTAGCAGTGAGATATATGTGGAACCCCCAATGATGAGACCACTCCCACCCCCAGACTCAGGGATAATGGAAAACCAGCTATAGCTGGAAGTTGTTAACATTCCAAGACCAATGCAAACTCCAAGTCTGAATGGGATGACATTTCATCTGAAGACATTTAATCTCTTTTAATCAGTGTATATGTTGGCTTAGCTTCGTACTTATTTGCTTTCACATAAAAAAGTGGATCATTTCCAGAACATCATTAACAAAACACATTTACCTATTGCCTATGACAATTACCTTTTTTTACAATTGCTTTTTGAATAAAAATGTTTGTTATTATTTAGTGCATTCTCAAGGCACACCCTGTTCTTATCTTCTGTCATATTCCAGAGAAAACATATTGGTTTGGGTACTTTATTTACCTACCATCCTCTTGGTAAATTTATTATAGGCTATGAAAGGAAGAGAATGCCTTTTTTCTAAATCCCTATAATAGTTGCTCACAGCTGTTAGAACTAAACTTCTTAATTTTTGTTCTAGCTCTTCTCTCCTTTTCCCCTTCCTACCTCTTAACATCCCAGCCCTGAATTGAGCCCTAATATTGTACTTGGCATCAGTAGACCTACATTTAAATCCTGGCTTAATTATTCATCTGAGTGATCTTAGACAGTTCTGTATAGTAGTAGTAGAAAAAAATGTTAGATCTATAGACAGAGAACATAGGTTCAAATCCCAACCTTTTATTTAATGCATATTACTATTTCTCCTCTGGACTTCAGGTTCCTAATCTGTAAAATGAAAAGTCTAGACTCAAAGGTCCTGTCTTCAAATTCCACCACAATAACTAACTATCTATGTGACCCTTGGCAAATCACTTCACTCTATCCGGGTCTCAATATCTTCATCTACAAAATGAGGTGCTTGGATTAGCTGGTCTCTAAATATACCTCTAATTATAAATCTAAAATACTATGATATTTATGCCTGTATTTCCTCATCTCTAAAATATGTAAGTTAGATTAGATAAGATCTCTTCCTATTAGAGGTCCTGTGACCCTATGATTGTATGGTTTCCCCATTTCCCCATTCCCCTATTCTCACTTTCTCTGCTCTGCTTGATGATAATTTTCCTCAAACTTCCACATTCTATGCTTTTTGCTACTAAAATTGTGTTTTTGTTGTCTCTTCCTTCTCATGAATAGGATACCAAATCATTAGTTCCCTCATGTCTAAAAGGCTTTAGAAATCTTATCTTCCTCTCAAAGCCTTTTTTATCACTAGATAGAAACTAGGTGACAGTTCTCCACCCAGAAAAATAATGTATTTTTTAGCACCAAAATTCTTGTACTACAGCTGTCCTGGTTTGCAACAACATATGCAGTTGTTAATTTATTTGGGGACAGCTTGGAGGTGTAGTGGACAGAATGGAGTCAGTAAGATTCATCTTCATGAGTTCAAATGTAGCCTCAGACACTTATTAGCTGTTTGACCTTGGGCAAGACACTTAACCCTGCTTGTCCTGCTTTTCTCATCTATAAAATAAAATGGAGAGGGAAAGGACAAGCCATCCCAGTATCTTTTCCAAGAAAACCCCAAGTAGGGTCACAAAGAGTTGGACATGACTGAAAAAGCCCTGAGCAACAAAACAAAAACTAGTCTATTCAGGGGCTTTGACTAATTTTATGATCATTTCCCAGTATATTCAGTTATTGTTTGTTCATATGTTCATATGTCTCTATCAACACAGAAAGGATGCTGAGAAATGGTAAATGACCTGCCCAGGGTCTTACAAGTAGTAGATGTCAGAGGAAGTATTTGACCTCAAGTCTCCCGACTCCAATTTTAACACTATATTCACTCTTTCTTGTTTCCTTTTATAAGTAAGATAAGCATGCATGAATGTTTGAAATTGATGGTGGGAAACATTGTATTGGTAGTAGAAAGAACATTCCTGATTTCAAATCCTAGCTCTGAATGATATGACTGTGGATAATTCATTTAACTTCCATAGACCTCACTTGCCTTTCTATAGAAAATTTTATAAAGTGGGGATAATAATATCTGAATTTGCTTTTTCACATGTTTGTTTGTAAGAATAGTGCCTTGTAAAACTTTAGGTGTTATATATGTGTATGTGATTGTGATAAATTTTATTTTTATGATATTCACATTTTTAAGTAAGCTAACAAAAACTCAAATCCCACTCATTCATTCAAATAGAAACATGATTATTTGTGTAAATTTATCTGTGGGAGTTGATACTAGGCACTCACTGCCTTATTTGAAAAAAATTGCTGAAGAAAGAAATCATAAAAGAAAAAGGATGAGTCTTTTTTACCTTCACAACTGACACTCTAGCTGCAGCTAGGTGGCGCAGTGAATAGAGCACTGGCCCTGGAGTCTGGAGTACCTGGGTTCAAATCCTGTCTCAGACACTTACTAATTACCTGGCTGTGTGGCCTTGGGCAAGCCACTTAACCCCGTTTGCCTTGCAAAAAAACGAAACCTAAAACTGATGTTCAGATTTCTTTAGTAATCTAGTCTAAAATATCCAAAGATTCTGGAAAATTCTCCCCTTCATTTTAGAGAGTAGGTGGGTAAATATGGGGAGTATATGAAGCATAGCCCATGTCCTACTGTCCTTGCTTTGTGGAAACATGACACACTTTCCTTAGAAGTTACATACTATACCAAATACCAAATTATTCATGCCACTTGACCATTGGAAGAAGGCAGGTAAATATGTTCAGTTTATTTTTGTATGCAAGAACAGGTGATATCAGTTTCACTTCCATTTGTGTGAGTGAGAATGATAACAGGAGTATTATATTTTCTCCCTCTCAAGCTATCAGGAGCTTGGTTAAAGAAGGATAATCTGAATCTGTATGGGGAAGCTAGGAGAGAAAAGACAACTTTCAGTTGTCTAGGGGTAATGTACTAGCTTGGAAAGAGCTTGGTAGAATGCCTTTCTTAAGGCAATGAAGATGATGGATAGCTACACAAGCTTATGCCATATGAGGATCAATTGAAGTAACTAGCATCAGTAAATTTGAAGTTATGAAGTAGGTTTGTTTAACTTTGAGAAAAGAAGCCACAAAAAGAACTTCAATATTTGAAGTGACATGTGAAGAATTATTTGACTAGTTTTAATATCGATTTCAGAAGACAGAACAAGTGCATAGAAGTTGCTAAGAGGCAAAATTAGGATTAATTTTATGAAAAACTTTCTCAAAATTAGTACTGCCCCAAAATGAAATGGGCTCTCAAAAGAAGGTTTCCAATCAATGACTGGAAGACAAATTTTGGAGTATGTTATGATTCCTTTTGTAATATGAGTCAGGTTACATATACACTAAGATGTCTTCTAGTTCTTAAATCCTGGTTATTATTCAAGGGAAAGAGGTCCCCAACTGTTAAAAGGGCCATTGTGTTGGGGAATGTTTAGGCTTATTCTACTTGGACCTAGAGAATAGAACTATGAATATTATTAGATAAAAGTTACCAAAAAAAGCAAATTTAGGTTCAATATCAATAAAAACTTTCTAAGTATTAAAAATAACAGTGAAATGGATTACTTTGAGACCCAGTATATTCCCCTTCATTGAAAGTCTTCAAGAAAAAAAGCTTAGTGATTACTTGCTACATATTCTGTAGTTTGGTTGTTTCAGTCATATCTAACTCTTTGTAACCCCATATGGCTTCTTTTTTTAGCAAAGCTACTGCAGTGGTTTATCATTTCCTTCTCTAAGTCATTTTACTGATAAAGAAAATAAGATAAATAGGGTTAATTGACTTGCATAGGATCTCACAGATAATAAGTGTCTGAGGGTAGATTTGAACTCAGGAAGATGAATCTTCCTGTCTCCATGCTGTGCCAACTAGCTGCTCATATGCTACCCTTTTGAGTTGGGACCATATTTACACTGATATCCCTTCCAGATTTGAAAGACTATAAGTATAGTGTCAAATCTTTAAAGATAATTGTTTGGTTCTATTCATTCAATCAGTTCTAAATTTACCTAATTGTTATCTGTCAAAATCTACTCCTTGTTATAGAGAGCAAGAGAAGGATAACTCCTTGAGAGCAGGTATCATTTTACTTTTCTATTTGTATTTCGAGTGCTTGCACATAATAAGTCTCTAATAAATAGTTTTTAATTTAATTTATTCATTTAAATATTTTTGTTTAAACTTTTTTGAATATTATTTAATTTTATTTTTTCAATTACATGCAAAAATAGTTTTCAATATTCATCTTTTTTGTAAACTTTTGACTTCCACATTTTTCTACCACCACCTTTTCTTCCCTCTTCACCATGGCATCTAAGAATCTGATAGAAGTTATTCATGTACAATAGTGTGAAGCATATTTTCATATTAGTTATATTGTGAAAGAGGAATTAAAACTAAGGGGGAAAAACATGAGAAAGAAAAAAACATAAAAGGAGTTTTAAATAGTGAACATAGTATGCCTTGTTCTTCATTCAGACTCCATATTTTGTTTTGGATATGGATATCATTTTTCATCACAAGTCACTTAGAATTGTCTTTGATCACCAAAGTACTGAGAGGAGCTGCATCTGTCACAGTTAATAATCTCACAATGTTGCTGTTAATATTTATAATGTTCTCCTGTTTCTGCTCATTTCACTCAGCATCAGTTCATGAAAGTTTTTCCAGGCTTTTCTAAAGTCCAGCTGCTCATAATTTCTTACAGAATAATAGTACTCCATTAAATTAA
Source organism: Macrotis lagotis (assembly GCF_037893015.1). Lineage (NCBI taxonomy): Eukaryota > Metazoa > Chordata > Mammalia > Peramelemorphia > Peramelidae > Macrotis > Macrotis lagotis. The sequence goes on along the minus strand of NC_133662.1, from coordinate 160,947,422 downwards.
TATACTATAACTTGTTCAGTTATTCGCCCCCACCATTGTTGGGCATTTCCTCTATTTCAAATTCTGTACACTACAAAAAAGTTTGAATATTTTTCTTTTTTTAGGATTTTGCTAGGCAAATGGGGTTAAGTGGCTTGCCCAGTGCCACACAGTTAGGTAATTATTAAGTGTCTGGGGCCAGATTTGAACTCCAGGGCTGCTGCTCTATCCACATGCTACCTAGCTGCCCCTAATGAATATTTTTGTACATGAGTGTTTCCCCCCTTTTTATGATCTCTTTGGGGTTATAAATATATAATATAACATCTCATCATGATATTGCTTAATCAAAGGGCATTCACAGTTTCATTGTCCTTTAGGCAAAGTTCCAAATTTTTCTCTGGGATGGTTGAATCAGTCCACAACTCCACAAAAAGTGCATTAGTATTCCCGTTTTCCCATATCCTCTCCAACATTGATCATTTTCCTTTCTTATCATTCTAATCAATCTGAGGGTACTTGAGAGTTGTTTTAATTTGCTTTTCTCTAATCATTACAGATTTGGAGCATTTTTTACATAGTATTATAGATAATTTTAATCTCTTCATCTGAAAACTACCTGTTCATATCCTTTCACCATTTATCATTTGGAGAATAATGTGTATTCTTACAAATTTATCTCAGTTCCCTATATATTTTAGAAATAATAATAATAATAATTAATAATGTTTATTCATCATTCTCGAAGAAGTTAGTATCAAATGTCTGAGGTGTCCTCCTGACTTCAAGATCAGTGCTCTATCAACTGTGCCCTTAGTCCTGTATCAGAAACACTAGCTGTGAAAATTACCAATTTTCTGCATTTCTTCTCATCTTGATAGTATTGCTTGTGCAAAACCTTTTTAATGTAGTTGAAACTTTCTATTTTGTAATTTATATTACCTACATCTTGTTTGATCATAAACTCCTTGCCTCTCCATAGATCTGACAGATGCTTATTCCTTATTCTCCTAATTGGTTTATGGTATCACTCTTTATGTCTAAATCTTGTATTCATTTTGATCTTATCTTGATATAGGGTGTGAGATGTTGGTCTTTGCCTAGTTTTTGACATACTATTTTCCAGTTTTCTCCAAAAGATTTTTAAATAGTGAATTCTTATCTCAGAAGTTAATATTTGGGTTTATCAAACAGTACATTATTATAGTACCTAATCTATTCCACTGATACACTTCTTAATTATTACTTAGCTATTACTAGACAGTTTAGATGACTGCCTTTTATAATTCAGTTTTAGATATGGTATGACTAGTCCAACTTCCTTTGCATTTTCTTTTCATTAATTCCATTGATATTATTGACATTTTGTTACTATTTTTTCTAGCTATGTAAAATATTTTTTTGGTATTTTGGTATAGTACTGAATAGATAAATTATCATTTTTATTAAATTAGCTGTCTACCCATGAGCAACTGACATTTTTCTAATTGATTAGATCTGAGTTTATTTATATGAAAAGCATTTTGCAATTTTGTTCATTTAAAGTCATTGTAGACAATACAAAATACTTGAGTTTAATTGGAATTTCTCTGTCTCTTGCTGTTGAACTTTGTTGATTTTATATATATATACATATATATGTATATATATATATTATATTCCGATGATTTAATGTGGGTTTATTTTATATCCTGATACTTTGCTAAGTTATTACTTGTATCAAGTAGTGTTTTAGTTGATTTTCTAGGTTCTCTAAGTATTCCATTCTATCATCTGTAAAAAGTGAGAGTTTTCTTTCCTCATTGCCTATTATAATGTCTTCAATTTCCTTTTCTTATTGTGAAAACTAGCATTTCTAATACAATATTGAATTATAATAGTGATAATGGCCATTCTTATTTCACCCTGATCTGATTGGGAATGCTTCTAGTTTATTTCCATTATACATAATGCTTGCTGATAGATAGATACTGATTATCATATTAAAGGAAATTCCATTTATTCCCCTGTTCTGTTCTCTTTTTAATAGGAATGGATGCTATATTTTGTTAAAGGTCTTTTCCACATCTATTGAGACAATCATATTATTTCATATAAATTTTGCTATAAATGTCAATTTTGTTGTTCATTTTCCTAATATTAAACTATACCTGCATAGCTGATATAAATCCTACCTGATCATAATCTGTTATCCTAGTGATAACTTGTAATCTCTAATTTTTTGAAAAAAGAATTTTGCTTCACTATTCATTAGAGATTGGACTATAATTTTCTTTTAAGGGTTTTGAGGGGGTTTTTTTGTAAGGCAAATGGGGTTAAGTGGCTTGCCCAAGGCCACAGCTAGGTAATTATTAAGTGTCTGAGACCGGATTTGAACCCAGGTACTCCTGACTCCAAGGCCAGTGCTTTATCCACTACGCCACCTAGCCACCCCTAAAATTTTCTTTATAGGTTTTGATTCTTACTGGTTTGGGTATCAGGAACATCTTGGTGTCACAAAAAGAATTTGGCAGAACTTGTTCACCTGGTTTTTCAAATAGTTTATATTGCATTAGAATTAATTGTTTTTTAAATGTTTGGTAAATTTCACTTGTAAATCCACCTAACCCTGAAAATTTTTTTCCTAGGGGAATTTATTGATGGTTTGTTTATTTTTTTTTTTGCTGAAATGGAATTATTTAAATATTTTATTTCTTCTTCTTCTTCTGTTAATCTGGGTATTTTATCTTTTTTGTAAATATTCATCCAATTAATTTGGATTGTTAGATTTCTTGGCATACAGTTGGGTGAAATAACTCCAAATCATTACTTTAATTTCCTCCTCATAGGTTGTCAGCTCATCCTTTTAATTTTTAATACTAATAATTTGATTTTCATCTTTTTAAAATCAGAATAACCAAATTTTTTCTATAGGTTTTTTTATACAACCAACTCTTAGTTCAATAGTTTTCTAACTTTCAGTTTTATTAACCTCTCCTTTGATTTCCAAGACTTCTAATTTCATATTTAATTGAGAATATTTAATTTCTTGGTTTTCTAGTTTTTTTCAGTTTCATGCCCAATTTATTGATCTCCAATTTCTCTATTTTATTCATAGAAGAACTTATGGGTATATAATTTCTTCTAATAACTCTTTCAACTGCATCTCAGACATTTTGGTATGATATTCCAATAACATCATTGTCTTAGATGAAATTGTTGATTATTTCTATGATTTGTTGTTTGATCCACTCATTCTTTAAACTTAGGTCATTTGGTTTCAATTTAATTTTTATTTTATCTTTCCAAGTCTGTTTATTACATTTAATTTTTAATTACATCATGATCTGAAAAGGATGAATTCAAAACTGCTGTTTGCTGCATTTAATTTTAAAGTTTTTATGCCCTAATACATGGTCAATTTGGGGGTATGTACCTCAGAAAAAAGATATATTCCTTTCTATAATGTTTTGATTTTCTTCAGAGATCTATTATATTTAACTAAATCTTCTAAAATTCTATCTACTTAACTTCCTTCTTGTTTATTTTGTGATTAGATTCATCTAATTACTAGAGCAGGAGATTGAGGTCCTCATTAATATAATTTTGCTGTGTATGTTTTCCTGTATCTCATTTAGTTGCTCTAAGAATTTTGGAAGCTATACCATTTGGTGCATATATGTTTAATATTGATATTATTTCATTGCCTGCAGCACCTTTTAGGAAGATGTAATTTCCCTTTTATTCCTTTTAATTAGAACTACTTTTTTGCTTTTGCTTTGTCTGAAATCAAGATTGCTATCCCTGCATTTTTATTTTTTCTAGGAATATTTCCTAGAAAAATAATATATATTGCTCCAACCTCTTATTTTTATCCTGTGTATATCTCTCTGTTTCAAATGTATTTCTTGTAAACAATACATTAAAGGATTCTCTTTTTTAATACACTCTGCTATCCACTTCCATTTTATGGGAGAGTTCATCCCATTTGTATTTATAATTTTGATTACTCTGTATTTCCCTCCATCCTATGTTTTCCCTACTTGTACTTCTCTCTCTCTCCTTTTCCCTTTTACTTTCTCCCCATTGTTTTGCTTCTTACTTCTGTCCTCTTCAATCTTCCCTTTCCCCTTTCCTCTCCTATTTCCCTGAAGGATAAGATACATTTCAAAATTCAATTGGGGATGTATGTTAGTCTCTCCTTGATCCCAAACTGTTGAGAGTAAGATTTGTTCACCCTCTTCCTTATTTCCCTGTACTATAATAGGTCCTTTGTTCCTCTTCATGTGGTGTTATTTATCCTCTAATGCCTCCACCTTATTCTCCTAGTATAACCCTTTTTTTAATGTCTTCTTTTATACCTGTCTTTGTATCCCCATCCCCTGTCAAAGTATATTCCTTTTAACTGTCTTGATAGAAATACAATTCTCAAGAGCTGTAGCATCATCACAACATAATCAATATACACCCCTCTGTCCAAGTTCACTCACAATAGAAGTATAACCCTCCTGAGATAAAGTATCATCACATCATAATCAATTTTATATCCATCCTTTCTGTCTAATCATGCTACTTTCATTTCATTCATGTCCTAAGAGAAATACAATTCTCAAGAGTTAAAAGTATAATCTTCCTATTCAGGATGTAGACAATTTAGCCTTTTTGCCTTTTTTTTAATTTATCTTTTTTTTTTGCATCTCTTAATATTTGCCTTCAAAGACCAAATTTTCTTTTTATCAGTTCTGTTTGAAAGACCTCTATTCAGTTTCCCCCCAAAAGAATATGCTGAATTTTGTAAGGTAGTTGATTCTTGGTTGTAATCCAAGCTCATTTGCCTTCTGGAATAATATATTCCATATTCTTAGATCCTATAATATTGAAGCTGATAAGTCCTGTATAACCCTGACTGTGGGTCCCTGGTATTTAATTTGCTTCTTTTTTGACTGCTTGAAATATTTTCACCCTTAACTGAGAAATCTGAAATTTGACTACAATAATCTCTTGGAATTTTTATTTGCGGGAATCTCTTTTATTTTGTGATATCATCTTGTTTTAGGATATTAGGACAGTGTTTCCTGAGAATTTCCTGAAAGATATTGCTCAGGCTCTTTTTTTTCTGATCATGGCTTTGATGTAGACCAATAATTAGCAAATTGACTTTCCTAGATCTTATTTCTAGGTTTTGCATTTTTCTTAATAGGTACTGTACATTTTCATCTATTTTTTCAACCTTTTGATTTTGTATGGAATCTTGGTGTCTTATAGTCATTAATTTTTATTTATTCACTTCTAGTTTGGATGGTTTTATTTTTTCAGTTAGCTTTTATGTTTCCTCTTCCAATTGGTTAATTTTACTTTTTAAAAGTACTTATATTACTCTTCTAAAGAGTTTCTATACTTTTTCAATTGATCAATATTACTTTGAAAGGAGATTTTATTTCTCTTTTCCACTTGTTTGTTTTTACTTTTAAATGTACTGTTTTTCTTCAGCAAAATTTTCATAATTGTCCTGCATTGATTCATTTCTTTTCTTAATTTGTCTTCTTTCTCTCCTTTGATTATTAAAATCTTTTATAAACTCTTTCAAGAGATCTTTTTGGTTTTGAGACCAATTCATAAACCCCTTTGAGACTTCACATGTAGGCATTTTGTTACTGCTTTCCTCTTCTGAGATGATGTTTTTATCGTCCCTATCAGAATAGTAGCTTTCTATGGTTAATGCTCTTTTTGATTTTTTTACTCATTCTAATGGCTGAGCTCTGCTATTAGGGCACAAGGATGTAGTTCCAAGCTTTTTGTGCTGGGGGTTGGGGGTCTGATTCCTGGCTTACCACTCTGCTCTCAGATGCTCATAGTTTGTTCTCTCCACTAGAGTAGCCCAATGTAGCACCAGCATTCTAGGGCTTAAACCTTGTTCTGTGACCCTACCTGCTGATTTGCTGTAACACTTGTCTGCTGAACTAGGATCTGGACTGTACTATGGGTAAGCATCTCCTGCAGGCTTCCAAGCTCTCCTGCCTATGCTGGACTACACTCCCTTTTTATTCACTTGAGATAGATCTTTTCTGTAGTTCCTCTGAGTTCTGTCTCTTTAGTGTCTGTTTAGAGGCTTCATCCAAAGTTGTTTTGGGAAAAAACTCTAGGAATTTTCTAACTTCAAGTCTCCATCTTGGATCCACCCAGGAATACCCCACTTATGATTATTTTTTAGGTTTTTTTGCAAGGCAATGGGGTTAAGTGGTTTACCCAAGGCCACACATCTAGGTAATTATTAAGTATTTGAGGCTGGATTTGAACTCAGATACTCCTGACTCCAGGGCTGGTGCTCTATCTATTGCACCATCTAGCTGCCCCTCTTATGATTTTTTCATAGAAAAATAGTACCCCATCACATTCATATACTATAATTTGTTCAAACATTTCCCAATTGATGTACATCCCCATTTTCCATTTCTTTGCCACTACAAAAAGAGCTGCTATAAATATTTTTAATATATGGGTCTTTCACTTTTTTAATGATCTCTTTGGGATACAGATTAAGTAAACTTTTAATAACATTACCTTAATTTACTATTTTATTAATATGGCTTTCTCCCTCTTAAGCTATAAAGAGCTTGGTTAAGCTTTTTTTTAACATTAATATAATCTGGCATGGTGCTTCTTGGGAACACTGTTGGCTATTTGTAATTACTGCTTACTTTTCCAGTTGTTAACTAACCTTTTCTTTAAAATGTTCTAGAATATTTTCCCAGGAATCAAAATCTAGCTTTTGACAACCCTTCATAAAAAGGCAAGATCAAGTTGGAAAGGTTTTGACAGCTATCTGAAGGGCCTTTCCAATTACCTTTTGATTCTGGTTATAGGCTGTCTGTTGGTATAGCACCTGAGTTAATAATGGTTTTGCAAATAAGGTTTTATTATACATTTTAAAATAAAACAAAGCTTTATTTACCAATGTAAAAACCATAGGAGTTAGAGGGACAGTACAAAAAATAGACAGTACAAAAAATGGACAGCAGGTCATTATGGTTTGTCAGTCCTTTAGCTGATTAAGAAGAACTGAAATGCATTTATTTCAGTCGTTTATCTTTTCAATCCTTAGTAAACTAGTAACATTAATATATATTATATATATGTATATAATATAAAAGAGTTTCAAGAGTAACACCATGATAAGGAAACAAATGTCAGGAAAATAGTCATGATATACATTCCTAGAAGAGAGGGAAAACATGAGTATTAACAGCATTTAAGGTTTACATAGAACAATGTGCCACTGAGAAATGTATCCTCTTTGAATCAAATCATAAATGTGGTAATTAGTATGAGAGGAATGTAGTAGATGTCATTTATCTCAGTTGTCCTAAAGCCCTTGACAGAATATTTTCTGAAGTCTCACTTGCAAAAATGAACTCAAATTGCCTTGAAAATTGGCTGATGGCTTCAAAATAAAGGAAGATGATAAACGGCAAAAGCATTTCATTCTAAGAAGGCACATGAAAAATGCCAAAGGGATTACTATCCTTGTTAGTCTCATTTTTTATATCTTGAAAAATGATCTGGGGTAAAATATGCCTTAAACCAACAGTGCTCATTTGGAAGAGCTTATAATTTAGAGTATAGTCAGAAAAAGAAATTCTCAGTGTTCAGGAAAGAAGAAAGTGAAACTTGAAAAATCAGTGATGGATGATGAAATATTTGAAACATGATGACCCCCTAAGCACATCATTCAGTATATGATACTCTGATACTTCGATGTATCTAAGGTCTAAACTATGTGGTTAATTTAATCTCTTTAATAGTATAGGCCTTAATCTAGCTATATTTTTCTCATTGATTCTATCAGTTATCTATTGACTAGATTCTATGTGCATTAAACTGTACTGTATACCTGGCATTTGGGAGATGGAGATATGGATATGATGATAGGCAGTAGGGAACCAACCTATAGGGGCACAAGTGGGAATACACAGAAAATAGACGATAAATAAGAAAATGAGGATGACAAAGGGAGAAATCCACTAGAGAAGATATGAAAAAATGGGATCAATGGTATGGCCATTTTTTTCCTTGTAAAACAGGGTTGAAGGAGATGGTAGCAGTAGGCAAGTGAGTAATATGAGATGAGGAGAGGATGAGAAAGAGCATATTCAATAATAAAGCAGATATAAGATATAAGACATCTGTTTTTGGTGAAATATGAGGCAAGGTTTTCAGCTATGAGGGTAGGGAGAAGAAGAACCATGGAAAGTTTGATGAGGAAAGCTTTGGAAAAGCTGTTGTCATAAGTGGGACAGTAAGTCAATTAGGGAGCCTATAAAAGGATTGTTTTGTGGTAGTTGATATCATAAAACAGAAATGTGATCCAATAAAGGAGAAATTTGTAGTGAACTTAGTGAACATGATTTCATGATCTTCTTAGATTTATTCAGTAGCATTTGAAAAAAAGTTAAGGAAGCATATTTTATGAGAAACCTATTGATAAGAGAACAAGGAGTAGAGGTGAACTAGGTCACCAAAGGATTAAGATGTGGAAGGAAGGAGAGGGTCTTCTCTTTCAGGGGGGAAAAAAGGAAGTGGAAGTCATGGTGAGGATGAAAAATAAGTTAGGGTATTCAAAGCAGATGGAGAGAGTGAATAAAAACACATTTTGATCAGAGAAAGGAATCCCAGAGTTCACAAATATGGTTTTGAACACTTGTGGGTAGTAGCAAGACCAATGGTGTTGCTATCTCTGTGTCTAGATAAAGTGGGGTGTAGGATTCATTCATGAGAGAGGGGCATATTGAAAAACTAGAAAGTTAGATTGTTTGAGGAAGTATCAAAATGCATTGTAGGAACTCATTGAGGAAAAGAGAGTGTTTTGCATGTCCTAGCTCCAGGATACTATGATGGCACATAGTTGCTAGATTCTTGATTCAGGGATAAAGATGGACTTAATAACCTCAAAGGAGAAAAGGTAGCTGAATGGTGACAGAGATCCATCCATTAAGTCAGAGGTATGAATGACAATGTAGTCAGTATTAGAAAGGGTAGCCAGTTAAGCTACAAGAGGGGACCAAGTCTCAATGAATGAGAGAAGTTGATTAGGAAAAGAAAAATTTAAGATAAAAGCACATTTGTTGTGAATAGAGCAGGTATTACAAAGAGCACAACAGAAGGGGATAAGGTACCTTTAAAATAGGAATTTTGTGATATAGTATGGAAGGGCAGAAATAAGGAAATGGTCACTAGGGGACAGAACAAAGTTTGAACAATGGCACTTGGTGGTTCAGACTCAAAGAAATGAGAAGAATATAATGGGGTTGATGGGGTTGGAAGAGTATTAAGAAGTGAGTTTGGGTAGGAAAAATGTTAGTCATTGAGGAAAAAGATCAAAATTTTTCAGTAATAGTAATTCTTTTTTTTAAATTAAAGATTTTACTTGAGTTTTACAATTTTTCCCCCAATCTTACTTCCCCCACCCCACGGAAAGCAATCTGTCAGTCTTTACTTTGTTTCCATGTTGTACATTGATCCAAATTAAGTGTGATGAGAAAGAAATCATATGCTTAAGGAGGAAACAAAAAGTCTTAGAGATAACAAGATCAGACAATAAGATATCTGTTTTTCTTCTTCTAAATTAAAGGGAATAGTCCTTGAAATTTGTTCAAACTCCATGGCTCTTTATCTGGATACAGATGGTATTCTCCATTGCAGACAGCCCAAAATTGTCCCTGATTGTTGCACTGATGGAATGAGCAAATCCATCAAGGTTGGACATCACCCTCATGTTGCTGTTAGGGTGTACAGTGTTTCTCTGGTTCTGCTCATCTCACTCAGCCTCAGTTCTGCAAATCCCTTCAGGCTTTTCTGAATTCCTGTCCCTCCTGGTTTCTAAAAGAACAATAGTGTTCCATGGCATACATAAAACCACAGTTGGCTAAGCCATTCCCCAATTGAAGGACATTTACTTGATTTCCAAGTCTTTGCCACCACAAAAAGGGATGCTAGGAATATTTTTGTACAAGTGATTTTTTAACCCTTTTTCATCATCTCTTCAGGGTACAGATCCAGTAGTGGTATTGCTGGGTCAAAGGGTATGCTCATTTTTGTTGCCCTTTGGGCATAGTTCCAAATTTCTCTCCAGAAAGGTTAGATGAGTTCACAGCTCCACCAACAGTGTAATTGTGTCCCAGATTTCCCACAACCCTTCCAACAATGATCACTCTCCTTTCTGGTCATATTGGCCAGTCTGAGAGTTGTGAGGTGGTACCTCAGAGAAGCTTTAATTTGCATTTCTCTAATAATTAATGATTTAGAGAAATTTTTCATATGGCTATGAATTGCTTTGATCTCCTCATCTGTAAATTGCCTTTGCATATCCTTTGACCATTTGTCAATTGGGGAATAGATTTTTGTTTTAAAAATATGACTCAGTTCTCTGTATATTTTAGAAATGAGTCCTTTGTCAGAATCATTAGTTATAAAGATTGTTTCCCCATTTACTACAATTCTTTTGATGTTGGTTACTGTGGGTTTTATCTGTGCAAAAGCTTTCTAATTTAATGTAATAGAAATCATCTAGTTTGTTTTTGGTGATGTTCTCCAACTTTTCCTTAGTCATAAACTGCTCCCCTTTCCATAGATCTGACAGGTAAACTAGTCCTTGATCTTCTAATTTGCTTATAGTATTGTTTTTTATGTCTATATCCTGTAACCATTTGGATCTTATCTTGGTAAAGGGTATGAGGTGTTGGTCTAATCTAAGTTTCTTCTATACTAACTTCCGATTTTCCTAGCAGTTTTTATCAAAGAGAGGGTTTTTATCCCAATAGCTGGACTCTTTGGGTTTATCAAACAGTAGATTACTATAATCACTTCCTGCTATTGTACCTAGTCTATTCCACTGGTCTACCACTCTATTTCTTAGCCAATACCAAACAGTTTTGATAACTGATGCTTTATAATATGATTTTTAGATCAGGTAGGGCTAAGCCCCTTTCTTTTGCACTTTTTTTCATTAAATTCCTGGAAATTCTTGACTTTTTATTTCTCTATATGAATTTCCTTACAGCTTTTTCTAACTCATTAAAGTAATTTTTTAGAATTTTGATTGGTAGGGCACTAAACAGGTAGTTTAGTTTTGGTAGAGTTGTCATTTTTATTATTAGTAATAGTAATTCTTGAAGACTATATACTAAGTTATAGAGGGATCATTGTTGTTGCTCAGCTTTTTTCTGACTTTTCATGAACCCAGTTGTGGTTTTCTTAGCAAAGATACTAGAGTTGTTTGTCATTTTCTTCTTCATCTCATTTTACAGGTAAGAAAACTGAGGCAAACAGGATTAAGTGATTTGCTAAGAGTCAAACAGCTAGTGTCTGAGACCATATTTGTATTCATGACTTTTTTACTTTAGACCCAGCACTCTATCCATTGCACCACCCGGCTGCCCCCACCAGATCCCTGCAGAGTCTACTAAATTAGAGTCATAATAATTCAAAAGAATTTAACTTAACATCTATATAGGGAAGAAAAAAACAAATGTAGACAAGTCTCAAAAATGTCTCTTGTTGAACAAACATGCTCTAAGCATTTCTTTCAGTTTATGTATGCTTCTATATATTTCGATTTTATATAGACAAAACATTAGTAGTGAACTGGTCCCATAATTAAAAAGGAGAGAAGACTGGATTGCTTTTGAGGAATTTCAAAATTCTTTTATTGACACCAAGATTTTCCCTGAAACAGGCACATCCTTGGATTATCCAAACTGGAATATTTGCTCTTCCCTATATATGACATTCCATCTCCCTTCTTTGCACTTTTGCTTCCTCATTCCTAGATCACAATCTTTCACCACTTCCAGCTCAAGGCATCTCTAATGTCTATCAAAGTTCAGATCAAATAAATTGTGCTACAGGAGTTGTTTCATTTTTCTACCAGGAATTATTTTATATGTACTTTGTATATATATATTTTGTTTATTTTTACTAATCTGAATACATAATGTTTTCCTAATAGAAAAAGTTCCTTAAGGAAAAGAACTATATGTGTGTCTTTGTATTCACTCAGCACAGCATCTATCATATAGCAGGACTTCAATAATTATTATATTGGGTTGGATTGGAATTTATAATTGAAGAAATCACATAAGAAGAGTGAAGGATAACCAATGAACTTTCCAAGTACTCCACTGGTAATCATTGTGATAGCAAGAAAATTAAAGAAAATCCAAATGTACTAGCTTGATCCAGTGTGGTCAAAAGTCATTCAGACTGTCTAGGCATGGATGGGTTGCATCTTCATATATAGAGGGAATTCCCTGGAAAATGCACTATGAACTTTTTAGTAATAATAGACGTATAGAAAATGTTGCATATCCCATGGAATGCAGAATTTATAGCAAGGATGACTTTTCAAACATTTCCTCTGATGCTTATTCAATGATGATCATGACTGAGTCTTCTTTAACTGTATTTGAAGCTTTTCCTTATCTATAAAATAGTAATAATGCCCATAGTGCCAATCTCTTTTTTTGTTTTTTGCAAAGAAATGGAGTTAAGTGACTTGCCCAAGGTCACATAGGTAATCATTTAGTGTGTGAGGCTGGATTTGAACTCAGCTCTTCCTGACTCCAGGACCAGTGCTCTATCCTCTGTGTCACCTAATTGCCTCCTGAATGTTGTTTATCTTAAAGCAGTTAATACTTTTGAACCACTTCAAAAATTTTGAGATGCTTAAATACTCAGGTAGAATTATGGTTTAATTATTGTCTAATTGATTTTAATGTGTTCTGAAATGATGATGATCATAACCCATCCATCCTGGTCCATCTAGCATGACCCTAGTCCATGTTCTTTCATGAATTTTTGACAGTACATTCTACTGAAACATGTTAAATGGTCTTTCTCATGATGCAATGCAAGAATTCCAGTAGAATGCTCGAATTGCTTATATGTCATCTCTCAGTCTTAGATTCAAGAGGACCCAGTTCATATTTTTCTATTATAAATTCTTTATCTGCTTTAGCAGCATTTCTATATTCTCTTTAAATACTTCTGGGACTATAATATTACTATCCAAGAGTGGTGATTCTATATTTATAGCAGGGGGAGTAGTCAAGATGGCAGCGTGAAGGCAGCATTTCCCGGGAATTCCTTCCCCCCCCAAACTCCAAAAGCCAACAAATTATGACTCTAGCCAAAGAATGAGTGATACATTTTCCCAGTCCAAGATAACTTATAAGTTCCACGGGAAAGGTGTGTTTCACCAGGACCTGGGGTTGGAAAAAAAATGGCTGGCAGCAGTTCAGCCCAGCCCAACCCAGATGTCACTGGAAATAGCTTGAAGGGGCAATGAGAGAACTCTGCTATACCAGAATGAGTGTGGAGTGAGGAACACCAGCTGCAGAATCTGCAGCACGAATGTGGAGAAAGCAGCCTGCACCCCCAGAGACAGTAAGGGAAGTCCGCAGAGATTTCTGTGCTCTCCCTCTGGATGGGACTCTGCTGCTAGCGTACACTCAGATCCAGGTTGCAGTTTGGGTTTCCATACTAAGTAGACAAGCTGGATCCCTCCTTATAGCTCCAGGGCAGAAGGAAGTAAGGGGGCAATCTACATATCAAAGCACAAGCAAGAGAGCATAAGACCTTGGAGGTATATATAGGTCCCAGTGGGGTGTCCCCCACCCCCCCAAAATTCCAAAGCCTTGGAAGTGCTTTAAATTAGTCTTGGGCTGAGGAAATGAGTAAACAACAGAAAAAGAAGAATCTGACCATAGAGAATTACTTTAGTCCCATGGGAGATCAAAACACATACTCAGAAGATGACAAAATTGAAGCTTCCATATCCAAAACCTCTAAGAGAAATAGAAAATGGGCTCAGACTGTGGATGAGCTCAGAGAAGACTTTTAAAAGCAATTAAAAGAGATGGAAGAAAAATTGGGAGGAGAAATGAGAGCGATGCAGAAGAACCATGAAAACTAAATCAACAGCTTGGTGAAAGATATACAAAAAAAAATACTGAAGAAAATAATATGTTAAAAACTAGTTTAGGCCTAATGGAAAAAGCAAAACAAAAGGCAAATGAGGAGAAGACTGCCTTAAAAAGCAGAATTGACCAGCTGGAAAAGGAAATAGAAAAGCTCACTGAAGAAAATAACTCCTTCAAATGCAGAATGGAACTAAAGGCAGCTGATGACTTTGTGAGAAATCAGGAAGAAATAAAACTCTTCCAAAAAAAAGCCAAAATTTAGGAGAAAGTGTGAAATATCTCATTGGAAAAACAACCAATCTCAAAAACAAATTTAGAAGAAATTATTTAAAAATTATTAGGCTATCTGAAAGCCATGATCAGGAGAAGAGCGTAGACTTCATTTTACAAGAAATAATACAGCAAAATTGCCCTGAGATCCTAGAAGCAGAGGGTAAAATTGAAATTGAGAAAATTCACTGGTTACCTCTTGAAAGAGATCCCAAAAGAAAAACTTCCAGGAATATTATAGCCAAATTCCAAAACTCTCAAATCAAAGAGAAAATTCCAAAAGCTGTCAGAAACAATTCAACTACTGAGGCTCCACAGTCAGGATTACACAAGATCTGGCAGTATCTACATTAAGGGCTCATAGGGAATGTAATATGGTATTCTGGAAGGCAAAGAATCAACTACCCAGCAAAGCTGAACATCCTCTTTCAGGGCAAAAGATGGACTTTCAATGAAACAAGGGACTTTTGAACTTTCCTATTGAAACAACCAGAGCTGAACAGAAAGTTTGATTGTCAAGTACAGGACTCTGGTGAACCATAGTGGGGTGGAAGAGAAGGACTAACTATGGGGAACTTAATGATATTGAACTGTTTGTATTCCTACATGGGAAGAAGATATTGATAACTCATATGAACTTTCTCATTTATAAGAGCCGTTAGAAGGAGTATATATAGACAGGACATAGGAAGGAGTGGAATATAATGGTATAATATAGTAAAAAGATGGAGTCAATGGGTAATAATGGAAAGGACTGAGAGGAAAGGAAAGGAGATGAAGAAGAAGCTAAGAAATTTCATGTAAGAGTCAAGAAAAAGCTTTTTTCAATGGAATGGAAAGGGGGAAGGCAAGGGAGAATGAGTGAGCTTTTATTCTCATCAGAAATGGCTCAGAGAGGAAATAACATACACACTTAATAGGGTGAGGAAATCTATCTTACCCTAGAGAAAAATGAGAAGAAAGGGATGGGATAAGGGGGAATGGGAGGAGGGAAGGGGGGGAATAGGCGATAGAAGAGAGGGAAGATCAAGGGAGAGGGTACTCAGATTCAACACACTTTTGAACAGGGTCAGAATGAAAGGAGAGAGAGAGAGAGAGAGAGAGAGAGAGAGAGAGAGAGAGAGAGAGAGAGAGAGAGAGAGAGAGAGAGAGAAAATAGAATAAATGAGAGTGGGGAGGAATAGACTGGAGGTACAGCTAGTAATAGCAACTGTTGGGAAAATATTGGAGCAACTTCTCTGGTGGACTTATGATAAAGAAAACAACTCACCCCAGAGACAAAGGCATTGAAATCTGAACACAGACTGAAGTACATTTTTTTTGTCTCTCTCCCTATTCTTGAGGCCTTTTATCTTCTTGTGGGGGTGGGGGGGGGAGAGGGGAGTTTATGTTTACTCTCATAACACATTCAATTTACATCAATATATAGCATGGAAACAATGTAAAGACTATCAGAAAGCCTTCTGGGGGGAGGAAATGGAAGGTGGGAGAAAAATTGTAAAATTTAAAACCTTACAAAAAAGGATACTACTATTGTATATAATTGGAAAATAATTAAAATATATATTTATAGCAACTCTTTTTATAGTGGCAAAAAACTGGAAATTGAGGGAATGCCTATCAACTGAGGAAAGACTAAACAAGTTATATAGTACACGAATTCTTTGGAATATTACTGTACTGTAAGAAATCATGAATGGTCAGACTTTAGAGATGCATGGAAAGAATTACACAATTTGATGCTGAATGAAGGGAGTAGAACCAAGAGAACATTGTACACATTAACAACATTATGTGTTGACCAGCTATGATGGATATAACTCCTCTCAGTAGTTCAGAGATCTAGGAGACCTTTTATGGATAACGCCATCCATATCCAGGGAAAACAAAATGAAACAAAGAAAAAAACCCCACAGAATCTGAATGGTTTTCTTTCTATTCAATGGTCTTCTTTCTTTTTCCTTAGTCCTAATTCCTCATACACAAAATGACTAATATGTAATCATGTTAAACACAAATGAACATATGCAACTTTTACCAGACAATTTGTTGCTGTGGGGTGGGAGGTAGAAAGGGAGGGTGGTAGAAAAATGTGTATCTTATGAATATGCAAATGAATGAATGTTGAAAAACTTTCATATCATATAATTGGAAAATTAAAATATTAACGAGTGGTGATACTATTGTCTTTAACAGTAAAAATAGTTTGTTATTAATATCTTCACAGATATTTTCCATTTCTCTTTCATTTCTTGTAAATGTTCTCAGGATGACTTTGGATCATTCATTTTTTCTTTAAATCTATTTTGCCCTCCTTTACCCTCCTCAATGCTTTTCTCTACTCATATCTTTTCATCATCCATTTTCATAAAATTTTACAACTGTTATTACCTTGGGCTACCATTTCTCTCTTACTTTGTCAAGTAAGTTCTTTTGGCTTCTTTGCAGTGTAATTGATTTGTGTCCCTTAAGCTTCAGAACAATATTATTATAATTGGTGTTCACACAATTTCTGCCATCCATTATTCATTTATGGATAGTTTGTTTAAATAGATCAGTAGTTATTTTAAATGAATATCATTGTATCAATAAATTTTAATTAAATTCAATATTTTCTTCTAATTTTATATTTTCTTACCTTTGTTTTATCGAGTTGGAGATCTGACAAAACACAAATACCTGATTCAAGTATGATTCCCACACTGACAATGAATCTTTGTCTGTTAAAGTATAATTTAACTGTTAAAATATAATTTTTGGTGATGTTGTTTGGTATTGTATTTTCCACCATATCCAGTACCTATGGGATATTTTTACAAAGAAAATATTCATGATATAGAGACATGAGATTTCTGTGCACTACACTAGTCATTGTCCTCTTATATTCATTATTCCTGACCCAAGTCTATTTATATGCTTTTTATTATCCTCACCTAGCTCAGTTTTGCTTGCAGTCTCTGAATATCAAAGTTTATCTTGATTCAATTTCTAAGGTCTTATTGAATTCTTAATAGAATTTCTCTACCTCTACATCTTCTACAAACTGTGCTGGTGCATAAGCTGCTCTTATTTTCATGGTAGTCATTTTACAAATTTTATTATGAATAAATACAGCAATAAAAGATGGCCAAATGTTCCATGAAATTATGTTTCTTGTTGCTTTTAAGTGCACGATAAAAACAACTCTACCAATTATTTTCTTTGCCTCTCCAATAAGTATCTATGAGTCATCCTTTCATTTAGTCACTTTTTCTGGTATTGTTTATAACAAAAATGTCAAGATTGATATGATTCAGCTCCTCAGTAGAATGTCCACTCATTGTTTAATGGACAACAATTCCATATTTTTTGAAAGAAGTCAAGTCAAAAGACCTAAACCATGTGAAAACTTGGTGATTTCGAGTACATCTCTCCCTCTCCCTCTCCCTACTAGTCCTCAGCATCACCATAGAAATAAAAAGTGGGTACACCAGATTCAGGGTATTTTGTGGGGGATTTTTTGTTTGTTTCATGAGTATTTATCCAGTCATTACAAATTAGGTTAAATTGACAACTATTGATAAAGTACTATGTATAAAACGCTGTACTAAATGCTAGGGATCTAGAGAAAGGCAAAATCAGTCCCTGACCTCAAAGAGCTAGCATTCAAATGGGAGAGACTATATGAAATTAGATTTGATTTGTTATTGGGACTCTACTTATAACATTTACAACATAGTTCAGTCTGTTTGAACCTAGTATAGTTCAATCTGTTTGACTGTGTCTCTATCATAACTTTACAAAATTATGGGATCACCTCCTGGCCATGATGAAGCAGTAGAATATGGTATTTCAGCTATTGTTAATAGTATATGTTAGAGAATATTGTTGTATTAGTTATAAGTATTCTCTTGATCAAATATTCATTTCACTTCCTCCATTTCTTTCAATAACAACTCTTTTTTTTAATTATAGGGAAGGGTGGTACTGGTGGTTATGATGAGGGCAAGGTAAGACAATGTGGTATCAGGAACATGGAATACTGGAAGATTTTGAAGTTCAACATGACTGATGAGGGGTTTGTTTGTTTTTTTCTTTTTCTCTTGACACCCGTATAAGATAATTCAGGCTCCCTGTACTTCCCAAGTAGTCAAACTCTCCTCAGAGTATTATAGTATTGATTTTTTTTTAAATCAGGGCAAGCTGCCTAGTTTCAGCAGGCAGATTTGGTTGGTTGGAAGCCCCAATACCCAAGAATGGAGTCAGTAGACTTTACCTCATTATTTCCTTCAGAAGAGATTTTGACATTGAAAAACATTAACCCTATCCCATCTTGGTTAAAACTCACATTTCTCACAAACTCCCTTTCTTTCTAGGTCCTCATTTTTCTAAGGTCCCTCCATTAATATATATACAAAAGAATGGAATGGGCAAATAGATTGTTTTTCAGTTGATCTCCAAGAACATTAAATACAAAAGGTAAGCATGAACCAAGTTTAAGTTTATAAAGTGTCAGAACTGGAAAGGATAACCCCATTCACATCTAAATTTTCTCTCTTGACCATCTTTCTCCTTACTATCCTGAACAACTCTCCTGTTTCTCAAAGTGTAACCTGTAAACTAGATTCACCAGGGTTTTAGAATTATTTTCATAATAACATTAAGATATTATTTGTCTATTAAAACACTCCTCCTTTTTTCCAACCAGATATTTTTGTGAGGCTAATTTTTTTTCATATTCTTCAAACCAAAACAGATTCAATCTCAACAAACTGAACACAGAAGCAGATATGAGAATGCAGCTATCTTCTATTACCCCAGACATTACAGAGATGTGCAAAAATATGTAAAATGATGCCAAGTTTTTAATTTATCTTTTTGTTTTGAAAAATAGTTATTTAATCTAAATATGTTATTTATGTTAACATGTAATGAGATTTTCAATATTTTAAATGAATGAATAGTTCAACAAAATTATCAGTTTCAATTTCAATATGGGAAATATTGGTAGTTTCAATCCACACAGCCATAAATAAATTTTTGGAGGTCCTTAATAATTTTTAAGAGTGTAAAGTGGTCCTGAGAACAAAATATTTGAGAATCACTAGTTTAGTGGCCAGACTGGGGTTAGAATCCAGTTCTTTTTTCTATTATCTGGTACCCTTGCTCCACAAGCACAATCTTATTTCCTTTCATTCAGCTTATACATGATTGAGAACCATATATATGTGTGTTTATTCTTATGACTATCCTTTAGCATCGATGGGAGAGCCAATTTAGATCTTGGAATTAGGCAAATTAGTGTTTGCTGAGTAATTAATGAACCTTTTCCCCTGAATCTTGGAAACTGTTTCCTACTGATCCCCTGAGCTACATTTTAAATAGTTTTCTTTTAATTTATTGTATATGTCCTCATTTAATCCTTGTAATATTTTCTTCTTATGGTGTTTGTTTTTCTTTCTAGACCCTGTAGTTAACCTAAGACCATGTCTGAAACAACATGAAATAAAAGAAAGAATTAATCATTATCTAATTTAATTTGTTCAATGGTTTGCAAATCCTGGCCTATTATTTTCTTTCTTTTAAATATAGATATTTTTGTTTATTTCCAATTATATACAGCAGTAGGTTCTTCCTATCTTTTTTGTAATGTTTTGAATTTTACAATTTTCTCCCAATCTCACTTCTCTCCCCGACCCCCCACAGAAGGCAATCTGATAGTCTTTACATTGTTTATACGTTGATCAAAATCGAATGTGTTGAGAGAAAAATCATATCCTTAAGGAAAAAAATAAAAAATATGAGAGATAGCAAAATTGGATAATATATAAGATAACTTTTTTAAATTGAGGGTAATAGTCTTTGATCTTTGTTTAAATTCTACAATTCTTTCTTTAGATACAGATTGTATTCTCTATCACAGGTACCATAAAATTGTCCCTGATTATTGCACTGATGGAATGAGCAAGTCTATTAAGGTTGATCATTGCCTCCATGTTGCTGTTAGGGTATACATTATTCTTCTGGTTCTGCTCATCTTGTTCAGCATCAGTTCATGTAAATCCTCCCAGGCTTCCCTGAATTCCCATCCCTCCTGATTTCAAATAGAACAATACTGTTCCATGATATACATATACCACAGTTTGTTCAGCCATTCACCAATTGATGGGCATTCTCCAATTATTTGCTACCACAAACAGGGCTGCTATGAATATTTTTGTACAAGTGATTTTTTTACCATTTTCATGATCCTTTCAGGGTATAGACCCAGTAGTGGTATTGCTGGATCAAAGGGTATGCACATTTTTGTTTTCCTTTGGGCATAATTCCAAATTGCTCTCCAGAAAGGTTGGATAAGTTCACAGCTCCACCAGCAATGTGTTAATGTCCCAGATTTCCCACATCCCTTCTTCCAGCATTGATTATTGTCCTTTCTGGCCATATTTCTGGTCTACTGTTTTCAAGGCATTAAGATTTGTAAGAGCAAAATGAAAAACTTTCCCTGACTTCTGGGAGTTTTCATTATTTTAGGAATATGCCACCTTTAAACATCAAAAGCATAAAATAGTTTAAGGAGGTAAAGTGTTCCACCAACTAGCAGCTATCTTCCAAGATTGTTGTTAGTTGTAAAAAATGAGATAATATATGTAAAATGCTTTATAAGCCTCAAAGCAGTATATAAATGCTAGCCATTGTTGTTACTGTTGTTGACACATATATTGTTAAATGAGTTTATGGTATTTCAAGTCATTATTCCAATTTACTATTTACAAGAGTAATTTGTATGTGTTTGCCAACACCAATCCTCTTTAAAAATCTAAACCCAAAGTCTAGAAATGCTCTTTCTTAGAGGAAAAGGTTAATTTTCCCAATAGCTGAAAATGTTACACTCTCAAAAATATTAAGGGCAGTGTATTTATTACCTGAGAGTCAGTCTCATATGTAAAAGGTAAATAACTGCATTTAGAATACATACACTTGTGTTCAGTTAAATGGAAAGGGTAAAAAGAAGGCCATTAACAGAAAATAAAATTAACATTACTCATTTAAATCAATGTTCTTGTATTTGTTTTATAATGTACCAAAAGGCGATTTAAGAGGGCTAACTTCTCAGCTCCTCTTGGTGATAAGGGAAGATGGCATCCTAAGTAGGTGGGATATAGGACCTTGTATCAAAATAGTTTGTGGAATAAGAGCTCAGGGCAGTAGGAGAAATGGGTACAATGGCAGACTTCCCTTGACCTCAGAAACTAGAAATGACTCGTGTAACACTTAAATAAAAAATTGAACATTAACCTTGATGAATTCTACTGTGTATTGTTTGACTAGACTTCAGTAGCAGAAGCAGATGGAGAATTGATAACTGTCCTTTAGATCACTGATATCATTTATTTTACAACTAAATAAAAGTTATGACTGAAGGTAGGGGAATATTCATGAAAATAAAGATACTTGGAGCAACTGGGACATTTTTCTATGGTGTAATAGACTACCCCAAAAAACAGCAACAACAACTTACATTGTTATTTTTAATTTTTTTAGGTTTTTTTTGCAAGGCAAATGGGGTTAAGTGGCTTGCTTAAGGCCAAACAGCTAGGTAATTATTAAATGTCTGAGACTGGATTTGAACCCCGGATTTAACGCCAGGACTGGTGCTCTACCCACTGTGCCACCTAGCAGGCCCATTATCTTTTATTTTTACATCACTTTTATTTCCTAGATTATCTGTCTTTTCTACTCCATCCCCCTTTAGGGAGCTTTCCTTGATAATAAAGAATAAAAATGGAGAGAAGGGAAGAATGGCAAAAATAACAAATGTACTGAAAAATCTGATGCCCCTTATTTCCTGGGACATATCTTCTCATGTATCTTTGGGACCAATCAGTGTTTATTCATATTCCATTTTTTTGTGGATGAACATAGTTGTCATAACTTCAAAGAATTCACTACCAGTGCTGATATTTCCATTTAAACTGTTGTAGTCAATGTGCATATTGTTCTCCTAATTCTGCTTACATCACTTCGCATCAATACAAACATTTTTGCATGTCTATAGTCATCATATTAACCATTTCTTAAAGCACAGTAGTATTTCCTTAAATTTATGTACCATAACTTGTTTAACCAATCCTCATTCAATGATAGTCCATTTCTACATGCCCCATTGCCTTATGTCTTAGCATCATGATTTCCTAATATTATCTTTAAAAGGCAGATCAGTTATGGTGGGAAAATTTATATAAATTCAGAATTTTAGTGCAGGAAGGAACTGGGAGATCATCTACTCTGATATCAGCTCATTTTATGCATGAGAAAACAAAAGCACAAAGAGATGCAACATGCTCAATCACACAGCTAGACCATTATCAGTAAAGTCAAGACTAGAAACCAGTGTTATTTCCATGAGACTGTATGTTATATGAATCCTTAAAAAAGCATATGTTAATGAGAAAAAAGAAAGCCAATATTATCTAGTTAATTCTGTTATATGTTGTGTTCAAAGTAGATTTTTTCCTTTTTTCTCTGAAATGAAACTACATCTTACTTTTCTCTTGAAGGTCAAAATGCTAAACCTTCAGAAACTTTGAAAACCACAATTAAAAAAATAATTAAGACTACCTGAATTCAATGGGTCATTCAACTTTGCTTCTATAGTCACCCAAATTGAGCTGGTCATTTGCTCTTCTAATCTCTAATCTTTTCTCTCAGATTCTCCTTTGGACTAGTCACTTTTCAAAGATGGCCTGTCTCCATTTTTGACTAAGATTTACCAATCTTATATATTCTTATATATATTCTCTTGCCATGCCTCTATTCCTAGTATTTTCTCATCACCCTTCTCTTAGGCAAGATCTTTCTTCCACCTGCTCCCCCCCCCCCCATCAAATATTTTTTTACTGGAGAGCACTTTTCCCATTCTTATAACTCTTTACAATTTCTGGTCATGCAAAAATGAGCTTCAACATTCATAAGATGACTTGCTGTTTCTAATGATTAGGATAAAATTACAATACAGACAATGGGAAAAGAATGATTATTGATCACAGAATGAGAATAAAGAAGAGGTATGTGGCTATCAAAACTAAGGTTGGCCTGAGGAAATGCAATTGTTTTTGCCTTTTGATGGTGCATTAGATGGTTTCTTTTTTTTAGTTTGTGCATGGAATATAGTCCTGGTTGCTCACTATCCCCAGTGATGAGATTTTTTTTTCTGTCACTGTTGAATATTCTTTGATAAGATAGGGATTTCTTTCCTTGCTTTCCTATTAGACATTCATTGGGCCAGCTAGATGGGGCAGTGGATAGAGTACTGCATCAGGATGACCTGATTTCGGATCTGACCCCAGTTACTTGGCATTTACTAGCTGTGTGACCTTGGTGAAGGCTCATTTTCAATTGTCCTGGTCCATACCTAACCACTGAACCCACATGACTCTGGAATCTGGTGACTTAGCACAGCCCCCACTCACTCAAATCCAATTCACATACTTGTCATGACATCACTTCCCTGATTGTTATTCTTTGAGAATTTAGGACAAGCATTATCATCACCTGGGAGGCTCTTAGATGCTTGTTAATTGATTGATTTACAGGCATTTTAAACATCTGTAATTCAGCCTTGAAACTGATCTTTGAAAGAACTAGGACTGGGTGCTTAGATGGAGAGAATTGATTGGAAATATACTATCAGTTCCTTGGATTGGCTCAATCAGTAAGTTATTAGTACCTGAGATTGAAGCTCATTGAAAAGAGGAGATTGCCCTGATTATTGTTTCAGATGTGAGTCCTTTGCATTTTTGTTAGGTTAAATAATTCTGCCCCATAGTTAATATTTAATTAGCTTGAGTATTTGATGGAAGCTGAAGGTATTTTTCTTTTGGTTGCATGTGCTTCAAAATGAAACACATTTTGTTCTCCAAAATATCTGAATGGAGGCAGAGCCAAACAGTGATTTCTATGAGGAGTTCCCTAAGATTGATCCTGATCCAGTTCTAGATCCAAAGTCTCTGGAAAATAAATATTTTATTAAGATTATACTTTTATTATATTATATTATTATATTATACTTTTATTAACATTATACCTGGATGATAATTTGTAGGAGTGAATTCAAAATAGAATAGGCATGAGGATCATGATCATTAGTAGTATTACTATAGTTACTATAGTTAGATTTTTCTACAAAATTGCAATTGATTTCATTCTGAAATAGCAGACATTTCATTCCCTCTCATTTAACATAAAAATAAATTTTAAAATAGCACAGAAAAGTGAAGTAGATTTTATGCTAATTACAGAGTGTGGCAATAGAACTTATTCCCAACCCTGATTTCAAACATTAAATCATGTTACCTCCCAGGGAATTAAGGGCAGAGCACAGGGAAAGGCAATGAAAATGTAAAATGGTAAATAATCCTTACGTGTCAACATCTAGAGAAAGTAGAAAAGATTCCATTGGAGAGTTAGATTTAGGAAAATAATTTAATAAGATCTAAACAATAGAGCAATAAGGAGATTTGGGGCTGTTATTTTTGGATTAAATTTAAAGGATATGGCTAAATAGTCATGGTCATTGTTTATGAAAACATTCTGATTTTTTTTTTAAGTTAAGAGTTGGTATTCCACAGAAATAACTATAGTGGAGTTTCACTATTATGCTATCCTTGGTCTTTGTTTTACAAGAACTCCTTAGACATAACCACTTTTAGATTCTTTGTATACTTCAGTAATTGGACTTACTTGAATAGACTCCAGCAGTCACCTGACTTGTACCAAAAACCCTACTCTTGCCAGGTTGATAAAATGACTTCAATGGAGAGTCAGATTAGCTCATTTTTAAACTAATTATAGAGTTTATTGATAATCTACAAACCACCAAGGGAATACTTACCCAACATGGATACAAGGAGACATGTGTTTCTACCTCACTGCCACATTTAAGTCCCAGACTTGGTTTGGTTCTTGGAAATGAAGCTGCATTGTAACCACAAGTCAGGTAATTGGTCTTTTCTAGAATATTTATTTACCCATTTGGAATGACCTAAAAGAGTTAAAGGCCTTGTGTCTTCATTGAACTTGGATTAGACAAAGGGAAACTGGAAAACAGCCAATTGCTAAGAGGACAAGAATAGAATATAGGAATATTTATATTGGTATTGTGTAACTCCACCTGTCCATCAGTTTTTGCTTATGCTAACCCCTAGTGGACTGGGGCTAGGTCAAAAGGACTGAACTGCCCGAACTCTATAGCAAATATATGTTGTCAATGAACCTAAACTGCCCAAAATATCAATGTATACTTGTCAAAATATTAAGATTTGCCTTTTGATTATATGCACTGTCCTTATGCAGCTGAAACAATGGTGGTTCTAAAAGAAAAAAGAAATGGGAGATTAATATCTTTATTAAATACCTAAAATTAAATTAAATATTAAAATATATTTATTAAATATAAAGAAGGGAACTTGATCAGGATACTTTTGGTTCAACTTAATGATCTTTTGGGATGGTGAGTTTTTGCCTGGTGTTACAAGAGCACCTCCCCTGGAGAGTTTTGGATATGCCTACTGATGGTTGAGAGAACAAAAGACAACTTATCTTTATTAGAGGGATAGCCCCAGGAAATTTGGCTGGTTAAGACTTTGTGTTGGTCTACAATTGTAAGCTGACAGATCTACTCAACTCTTTTTCTCCCTTTTTACCTTTTCCATTGCACCTTTTCCCCCAGAGGACATTATAGAAGAAAAGATTTCTCCTTTCCACCCCAGTAGTTATTAATGAATGCATGTATTTTTACAGAAGGGAGTCCCTAGACTTCAAGTCCCTGTCTCCTTTCTTTCTTCCTCTACAGGTCAAAGAACCAAGAATAGATGTTTCCATTCTAGAGATGGCAGCATAAGAGTACTCAGAGTTACTACTGAAATACAAGGTAAAAGGAGGCACATGCTTCCCCAAGAAAAGAGCACTTTGAGTCATGTTCCTGAATGCCAATCTCATGCACAGCAAATTGAGGAAGTTTCATTTCCTATGAAACATAATCCAGAATCCAACTTTCTATCCCAGAAAAGAGAATACCTGGGAAATTCTAATTTTTCAGTTTACCTCAACAGTAACTCCAAGTTTGAGAGTTCAGGGGTTGGACCTTCCAAAAAAAAGAAGGGGAGTTTCTAAGCAGTCTGTCTCTCGATTAGAAAGGAGGAATGGCAATTTGTTTCTCCTTAATCCCCATCTCTGTTTCCCCAGTCAGAATAGCAGCAAAAGGTTTATAGCCATGGCTATATGTTTTTAGATTCCCCCAATTATATTTTTGCTACATAAAGAAGAAAAAAGATCATGTAGGACTTTACCACTTCCTGTATTTAAGTGGATTATTCAGCCAGTACAGATTGAATGGGAACCAGGACAACTTGTCTATCCTGTGATCTATATGTGTGCGTTTTCTTTCTTGGGGGAATCTAAATCACAAGATGATACCAGAAGTCTGAAAGAAGCGGAGAAGGGGTTGGACTTGAATTCTAGCAGACCTAGGTTCAAATTTTTTGAGCTTACTTACTTACCAACCCCAGTTGTGGAGTTGTTATGTTGTTGCTGAGTCATTTTTCCAGTCAAGTTTGACTCTTCATGACCCCATTTGAGGTTTTTGGCAAAGATACTGGAGTGATTTACCATTTCATTCTCCAGCTTATTTTACATTTAATGAAAGAGAGACCCAGAATGACACAGTTAGTAATTTTCTAAGGCCAGTTTTTGATGTCAGGAAGATGAGTCTTTCTGATTCCAGGTTTGATACCTTTGTACACTGTGCCACCAAGCTACCCTTGTGATCCTTGGCAAGCCACTTAATCTCTGTGATCCTCAGTTTTTCTCATGATATGTGATAAAGGCTGTTTTTAAGTTGATATGCATTTGTTATTTTGAATGATTGATCAGGATCTAAGGACTCTAATTGCCCAAATTTGTGGAAATTTGGATATAGACAAACCATATCTAAAGATTTTCTAGAGAGGAATGTGACTCTTCTGAGATCAGTCCAATTGGTTGGATGTAATCTATGACAACTTAGAATTTAGGGAGCCTTAAGTCATGTATTATAAAGAAAGAAGCTTAAATCTATTTGTTAGACTAGTTACTTAAATTTAATAAATGCATCAAAAATACTTGTTGAGCACCAAAACTTTATAGTGCCACATTAGCTAGGAAATGTAATTTGAGCATTTTTAAGGACATCTTAGTTGTCAAACATAACATAATTTATCTACAAAGTCACCTTTTCATAGTGCTTTATAGCTTACAAAGTGCTTAAGTTCTAGTAAGTGCAAGAATAAATTTTTCATTAATATATCCACATACCATCCAATATTCAATGGTCAATGAAGATCCATACCACATAAATGCTTTAATATAATGTCCTCTATTGAATCATTTTTATAACAACTATTATTAACAATATCTGAGAGTAGATCACTAGATGTGATTCAGGAAATGTACCTTATATCCTGAGAAGAAAATTGTATGAGTTGGAGAAAATGCAACAATGGATTTGCTGAATATGTGATATAACTGCATATAAATGGGGCCTTTGATTATTATATAGTTCACTGAACCATAAAAGCTGTCACTGGGGATTTGGATTTCCTTGTACGCAGGGTAAAAGTGATGAAGCCCTAATTGAGAATCCTGGTTGCTGTAGTCTTCATAGCCCTGGAAGATAGTGGGGCTAGGGTAAACTTGGAGCTGAAGAGTAGTATTGTCATGATGAAAGGAGGTTTTTTAATATTCCTGAGATAGAACAGTCAATCAGTCTTTCTGTAGTCAGTCAGAGGATGATTGGAGTCTGTCTGCTATGACTCTGGGTGAGAAGAAAGCAGAAAGCAGCAGCAGAGGAAATTTTGGAGGGACAGTCAGGGGAAAAGGATACTTGACTTGACAGAGAAAGAAATGAATACACAGCAGCCAAGAGGGTGATTGTGAGAGATCATTGGTCTCTGCTGGTATTTTTGAACAAAACATTTGGACCAAAACTGCTAGTTAAAATTCCCACTTTAAAAACTGAGAAACTCTAAGTAGTTTTTTTTTTCAAATACCACTCATCATACCTATTTATTAAAAGGCATTTATGTATGAACTTTCTGATTAAGTGGTTTCTGAATCATATCTAGTCGAAATGTTCTCAAAATTTGTGGTCTTAGGTCCCCTCTATACTCTTGAAAATTGAGAACCCCAAAGAACTTTCAGTTTTTAAATGGTCACATCTATTGACATTTACAATATTAGAAATTGAAACTTTTATATTATTACATTCACATAATAAAATAATACAATGTGTAATATTGTATGTTATTATATAATATTATATATTATAGTATTTTATAAAAATATTTTTAACCTTTGTGGATCCTCTAAAAGGGTATCAAGAGACTCTGAGGGAATACACTTTAAGAATAGATGCTTGTTTTATGCTTCCATTTAACAAATTAAGAAACTGAAACTCAGAGAAGTAAACTGATTTGTATCAGATAATAAAAGAGCCAGGATTAAGACCCAAGTGTTCTGATTCTAAAACTGGTACACTTTTTAAATTCCTATTTTACTAATAAGGAAACTGAGCCTCATAGAGGTTACTTGACTTTTTCATATGGTAAGTTAAGTGACAGAACCTGGTCTTAACAACTTCTTATTCTCTCCAAAACAAGTTGCTGATATGAAGGAATTAATTGAAGGAATTAGTTGTCAAATCAATTAATGTGTTAAACAAAAACATTCCTAATTCATGAGTATTGCTAATTTTAAGCAATTTGTCATTTGTACATTCTTTTTTCTCCATACAGTAAGGAAGTTCTCAATTTGGTTGTAGAGTTCAAACTTTGCTTTGCTGAGCAAACATGACACTAAAAGTTTCGACCATTCATAGAAAATCTTTCAGATATAAGATTGTAAAGGACAAAGACTTTACAGAAATCGGGCACTTTGTAAAGCAGAAGGAGAGTTTCGCTACCTTCCAACTGTCCTATTAAAAACTGCTTTGCTATGGAATTTAGCTCCATGATGAAAAATATTATCATTTTTAATAATGTTGCTCTGACCAAAGAACAATTTAAATTGAAAATTGCTATGCAAAAATCTTCAAGCCTGAAGTATCATGGGAATTTGCAGGACCACAATCTGGGAAGCCAAGTATAGAATCATAGACACATAGAATTTGTGTGCTGAAAAATTTGAGTCAAGATAGCATCTAACCTTTTTTTTTTACAGGTAAGGAAACAGTGATCCAGAGAAAGAAAATGACTGAACCTAGGTCACAAAACTTATTAATGAAGATGAAGACTGCAACCTTGAGTTCTTGCTTCTCAGTCTATATCAATTAAGTGTAATTCAATAAACTTTTTTTAAAAAGTTCTCTATAGACAAAACATTAGGTGAGGTACTGTGCATATAAAGATAAAAAACAACATATCTCATTTCTTTCCTTTTAATTTGTTTTATTTTTAGCTTTTGGAATAAAATAAGCATTTCTATGGGAGTACAATATCAATGTTTGTGAAATTCCTGTATAGAAAGCGGTTCCTGATATCCTTCTGGGCCCTGAGAAACTCCTTAGAAATATAAAATTGGCTAGGTGCCTTTGGGTCTGAAAATAACTGGACAGGACCCACATGCTTGACCTTGGGGATTACAGACATTCCATAAATTTGCAATATAGTCTGATAGGACCCAAATGCTTGACCCTGGGGGTCATGGACATCCCATGAATTTGTCTAAGAGTCACAAAGCACCCTTGTTAGCCTAATTATCTTGCTGTATCTGTAAAATTCCTGCTTCCTCCCAGGACTGCCTCCTCTTCCCCAGATGCAGATGGAATTATAAGACAGTAAATTTCATTCCCTCAAACCTGTGGGAAACTTGTGAATATGTGACTCTCTCAGTCTCAGGAAATATGTTCAGACATAACACAATGGTCGTGACCCTTTTTCCATTCTGACCAGCCCCCATCTATACTGAACCATATATTTACATATGTTTGTAGTAGTAAGACAAGACAATATATCTAACTGCTGTCTTTGCTTCTGTATCCTGCTTGCTCTCAGTACCCCCCACCCCAAAACACTATAAAAACCCTATCCCTTGAACACTCAGGTACTGTCTGATTTGGGTACTCTTCATCCCTAGGCAGTCCCTGGGAAATAAAGATCTCCAAACTTATCAAATTCTAGTTTCCGTCTTGCTCACTGGGTTCAGCACTATAGCATAGTATAATAATAATAATATTGAACATGAAACTGCAAATCTATTATGTACAACATGCTGTTGATTTTATTTATTTATTTATTTTTTGAAAGTAATTGGGCTTACACAGCTAGTAAGTGCCATTTGTCTAAGGATAGAACTGAACTCAGGTCCTTGTGATTCCAGGACAAATGCTCTATCCACTGTACCAGCTACCTGTCTCCTATTGCTTTTAAATATTTAATGATGCTATCTTGGAAATTTCTTTTTACCTTTTTTTCCCTTTTTTTGCCCACCTGAGAAGAAGATGTCAAAATAGATCAGAAATTTCTGGGTTCTCCAAATTTCCTTCACAGACAAAACATTGCAACAAAATTAATGTAGAGCAGCAAAAAATAAAGAGATACAGCTCCTTTTTTGAAAGTATATATACAGTCTAGTAGGGATGATAAACTCTATAGGCAAATAGACTGAAATGTGTGATAGGTACATTGCAATGGGCAAGCAGAAATGTATGAACAATTCTGAGGTGACTGGATCATTTCTAGCTGAGATGTTCAAGAGAAGGCATCATACTGGCATCTAAACTAAGTTTTGAAAGAAAGGAGAGATGTTAAGAAATGAAGGTGTAGGGGTGGCTAGGTGGTACAGTAGATACAGCACCGGCCCTGGAGTCAGGAGTACCAGAGTTCAAATCCAGTCTCAGACAATAATTACCTAGCTGTGTGGCCTTGGGCAAGCTACTAAACCCCATTTGCCTGGCAAAAACCTAAAAAATAAAGTGAATGCATAGAAGGGTCCTCCTCTTCTAGGCAAAAAAGGATGGCATGTGAAAAATCAGGGAGGCAAAAGAGGTCAGGGAAAGATCTGGGAATGACAAAGAGCATAGATTGACTGTAACATAGAGTGTATGAAGAATAGTGTAAAACATGAATGAAAAGGTAGGTGGAGGAGCAGATTGTAGAATGCTTTGAATGTCAATTTTAGGAAGAATGTTGCAAAAGAGGGATAACTGGATTTCAATTAGAGGAACAAGGTCCAAATTGTATCTCTGCTACTTAACTGTGTGACCTTGGACCAATCACTTAAGTTTCTTGTGAAACATGAAATAAAAAGGTTGATCTAATGAAGAAAGTTAAGGTGGTTTTTTTTCAGCCCTGAGTTTATAATCCTGAATTTATGTTTTATCCTATAGATGGTAGAGAGCCCCAGAAGTGTTTTAAATAGGGATCTATTCTTTATAAAAATTACTTTACCAGTGCTGTGAAGAATGGAGTGAAGAAAGAAGAATTTCAAGAAAACAAATTAACAAGCTATCACAATAGTCTAGGTTGTTTGGTTGTTATCCTTCATTCTTGAAGAAGACCAAAATGTCTAGGAAAATAATCTAGGTGAGAGGTAATGAGTACCCAAACTAGCAGGCCATAACTGTAGAGATATAGAGAGGTTATGCAAAAGAAAATCAATAGGATATAAAATTCATTATATTGGGGATAGATTGGGTCTAAATATGACTTTGGGGTTTATATTCTATTTGATAGATAATAGTGGTATTATCAAAAGATTAAAGGAAATGGGAATTAGGTTTGGTGCTAAGAAGGAAAGTTCCATTCTGAGCATGTTGATTTTGAAAAATTGAAAAGCTATTCACCAAGAAATGTGGGACTGGAGTTTACAAGGAAGGTAAAAAAAATAGAGGCATAAATTTGAAAATCATGTGCATAGAAGTGAAACTTGAAGCCACAGGAGTGGATGAGAGACATTGAAAGAGAAGGTATAAGACAAATATCTTAGGGGACAGTTATGTTTAAGGGGTAGAAATTATATGAGAGGAGGATGTTGAGGAGCAATAAAAATTAGAAGGATAAATTAAGAATAATGTCATAAAAATAAGGGACTTGATAGTGTCATAAAAGTAAACTGTCAACCACATTCAGAACTGCAGAGAGATCAAGGATGGCAAGGATGAAAAAAGATTATTATATTTTTCAAAAATTAATAAGTAATTGGGAATAATGAAAGTGGGATATGCAGCACAGTGCAAATGGACTAGACTGAAGAAAAGTCAGTAGGGAAGAGAAAATACATGATGGTAGTTTGGGTGTTGTGGGGGAGGTGGTATTTTTAAGGGAAAGTTTTGTTTTTACTATGTGACTGACACATGGTTAAGTACTTAATAATATGTAGGGAGTCCTGACACCTAAACTCTGGAAAGAAAGAATGAAAGACAGAGGAATTGGTATAATTGATTGAACAAAGACTGAATGATATATGAGTGAATGAGACCATGCACTTTTGCATGTAGAGGTTAACTTTGGAAAGGAAGAAGGCAGTCAATATTCGAGGGCAGATAGGTATTAATACACTGTTGATGGATCTCTGGATTCATCCAACTGTTCTGGAAAAAAAACAAGTTGAAATTATTTGAGAAAAATCACTACTAAACTATTTTATACTCTCTGGCCATGTACTCCAAAGAGGTCAATGACAGAGAGATAGAGTGCATAGCAAAATAATCATAGGAATCATTTTTGTGGCAGAAAAAAGAATTAGAAACAAAGTGGGTACCAGTCGATAGAGAATGGCCCAACAACTTGTGGCATAAATATTTAAAGGAATCATATTGCATGCAGAATTTGGAGAAAATTTGGAAAACATTTAAATTGCCATTTCCTTCTCCAGTGAATTAAGGCAAACAGAGGATAAGTGACTTGTCCAGTAAGTAAGCATCTGATGCTGAATTTGGACACAGGTCCCAGTGATCTATCCACTGAGCAATCAGCTGCCCCCAAGGTAAACAGGTTAGGTTTCCTGCCCAGAGTCACAGAGATAATGGATGTCATCTCACCACTGTATTCATTAAGCCATTTAGCTGCCTCATCTCAATAATGTTTTGTTTTTGTTTTTGTGTTTTGGCAAAGCAATGGAGTTAAGTGACTTGCCCAAGGTGTCACAGCTAAGTAATTATTAAATGTCTGAGGCTGGATTTTAACTCAGGTACTCCTAACACCAGGGCCAGTGCTCTAATCTACTGAACCACCTAGCTGCCCTACCTCATCTAGATTTACTAAAGTGCAAATAATATAGATTATACTTAAAATATATATGGATACATTTTCCTCCTAACATTCTAGTTGCTACATATTTACCAGCATATCCTTAAATTGCTCCAAAAACATTGTTTGGGCTCTGTAGAAGAGCAGCAGAAGTCTCAGAGAGTGAAGATTAACTCAGAATGGAGTCATGGAGACTAAAAGCTAACAACACTAATACTGATGATAATAGCAACTTTAAAAGTAATAGTTACACTATCTGGCATTTTTGTAGAATTTTAAAGTTTACAAAGTGCTTTATATCCATTATCTCATTTGATTCTCACAGCAACCTTTTTTGGAGAGGTAGATATTATTATTATCCACATTTGAGATAGGAAACTGAGTCTCAGAGATATTAAAAGATTTGCCCAGGATCACATGCTAATAAGTGTCTGGGGTGGTAGCATTAGAACCCCAAATCTTTTTCTCCATTCATCACAGCATACTGCTTCTCTTCAAGAAAAGGTAGCCTGAAAATAAATTTGAAGCAGGAGGGCTGGGGTCTTGAATGAAAGCAGCTGAAAGTTTTGGGAGTGGAGTTTAGGAGAACCACAGTGCTAATATCATCCCACTCCTCTCCCCAAAGTTTTCCATTTTATATTATAAATATACCATGGCTTATGGACGTTTTTTGACTCATACTCTACAGACGGTGAGTGTGAGCTGTTTTATCATTGATGAAGTGTGAATGAGATGCTGTGTATTAATACAAACAGAGGCTCCCTCTGGGTATTATACATTTATCAGATAAAGCATCTGAATACAAAAATAGGAAAACAACTAATGAACACAAAATGAATATTGTTAGCCAAATTAATGCTGTCATCTTCCCCCAGTGTAGCTCCCAAAGAAAATGGTCCAACAGCTAAAATAGCACAAACTGGGAACACTCCGTCCCACAGTGTTGAGGATTTGAAACACAGATTTTTTTTCCCAATCTGTGAAACTCATCAAGTGTCAGTGGTTAATGAAAAGACACATGAAGGGGGTCTCAGAAGCAATCCAGCATGTCCTTTCCCTGGGTTCCTCATAGAATTAGAGTACTTAAATTTTTTTAAATTATAACAAGAACAAAATGAGTCTGTACTTCAGAATCTGGTCTTCCTCCATGCTGTTCTTCTGCCCACCTGGTTCCATTACTTTGGAAGCCCTAACTATCTCTTCCTCTTCCCTTCAAGAGTAGCAAAATGCTTCCATATTTGTTCTGCTTTATATGATCAGACAAAACAAAGACATTAATTGCTCAACATCTTTATTTATTGAAACTAAAAAGGACACAGGAGAGTAGCTGGATGAAGATTTCATGAACATTTCTCTGTGTGTCTCTTTTTTGAATTCTCCATTTTTACACACCATGCTTTGGATTACTCTTTCACAATGAGCAGACACAGTAACAATGGCTGGTGCATCCCCAATTTGAGTCTGTTTTAGCTGTTACACTCTTTCTGTTTAAAGCTAAATGCATTAATAACATTCATCCATCATCAAATGCACACCATGACCAGTGGCTGAGGTTGTTGTAGGGAGGTCACTGAATCTGTTGGTCCAAAATTAAGGGTCACATTAAAACTTTTTCAGGCATACTTTCAATACATATAATTGCATGACCTTAATAGATTTCTTTGGAGTTTTATTGGTAAAGATACTGAATGGCTTGCCATTTTCTTCTTCTTTTTCCAGATGAGAAAACTGAGACAAACAGGGTTAAATAAATTTTCCAGGGTCACACAACTAAGTACATGTCAGAGGCTAGATTTGAACTCACAAAGATGAGTCTTCCTACCTCTAGGACCATTATTCTATCCACTCTGCCTCCTAGCTGCCTCAATGAGTAGCACTTTCCAAAATATAACATTCTTTAAAATGGGAGGAAGAGAAGCAGTTAGGGTGCAGTGGATAGAAAGATACAAATCTTGGAGTCAGGAAGACCTGTCTTAAAGCCTGCCTCTGCCATACACTGGCTAGGTGACCCTGAAACAGGCTAATTAAGCTCTTGGTACCCCCCATTTAACTCTCTAAAAGTATCAGATTTCAGAGGTGCATGTCTATAGTTTTCATAAAGAAATGAAAATAAAAAACTAATGAAAATAAATAGAGGTTCGCACCCATTTTTTTAGCAAGGAAATCATTCCTTAGATTTAAAATATTTTCCTATTTGTAACATTTTCCTTCATATTTCTTTCTACGTCAATTTCCTCTTATTCAGATACATTTTGAGAACCAAAATAGTAATCAGTTTTGGTATAGAAGCTGTTCATACGTATGAAGAACATCTTAACTGTTCCCATTGCCCATTTGTTACAGGGTTTTCAATAATCCCAGTTAATATTCTTCTTCCTGACGCCTTTTTATTAAATTCTCTCTAAGAAGACTTTATTAAACAATTACTGTGTGTGTCTGTGTGTGTGTGTGTGTGTGTGTGTGTGTGTGTGTGTGCTGTATACTAAGCTAAGCTTTGGGACAACAGTGAGAAATGTAAGGAATAACCCCTGCCCTCAAGGAACTTTCATTGTATTGAGAGAGCTAGAATGCTAATTTCTTTAGAGCAGATTTTTTTCTAGTGACATTTTTATGGTTGCTCTGTGGAGGGTGATGGTTGCTGGGATGCTGGCACTGTGAACAGTGCTGTGTGAATCACAGATGGAGACGTGGCCCAGCCTAATAGCCTCACAACCTCCACAAAAGATGAAAAACTAGCACTTACACACACACACACACACACACACACACACACACACACACACACACGCACACACACACGCACACTCACACAGAATAAGGTGGAAAAGCCCCAGAGATGGAAAGTTACTGGTTGTAAGTTTCACTTTTTCCCCCCTCTTTTCATTTTTTTCCCTATCTGTTTCCCCTCTTCATTCCAAGAGGGCAAAGGAAGGTTCTGGAGGTGGTGGCACATCATTTTTAGTGCCCCTTAGTGAACAGACATCTGGTGATTTTCATTCTGTCTCATCTACTAAGCTCAGAGCTCCTTCCTCCATGCATAAGGGAATAAAGCAGTGATAACTCATATTTATGTAGCACTGTAAGGCTGGCAGTTCATTTTCCTTATGCAACCTGATGAGGGATCTCTGGTAGAACTGCTGGGACAGAGGTGCCAGAAAGGAGACCTAGGAGCTGCCCCATCCATGGAATCAGTCTGACCTAAGGAATAAGATTAAGAAGGAAAATCTGTTCCCTTTCCCTACTCTTGTTATGAGGATTAAAAGTTATTATAGCAATGACAGTATATAAAAATTAGAAGGAAAGTTACTTAACTTCTAGTTCCATTCTCTTGCTTTACAGATGGGGAAACTGAGACCCAGAGAAGTTAAGTAACTTGGGGAAGGTGTCACATGAATTCTAAATACCAGATCTACAAACCCAGGTCCTCCTTCTCCAGAGGCAGGGCTCTATGAATTACACTAAAGAATGATCATCATCAGCTCACCCTTCTTAACTTTAAAATAAAGTTTTTTATGGTTGTCATGTTTCTTCTCCTTCCAAGAGAATTATCCATTTTAACAAATAATAGTTTTCAAGAGAAAAAATACTTAGCACAACTGATCAATATATTGAAAAAAGTCTGAAACCATGAACAGTATGTTACCCCTATAAACCTCTAACCTCTATGAAGGAGTAAGTTGGAAATATCTTCTCATATCTCTATATTTCAGTATAGCTTGATCTTTTAAATTTTATAACATTTATTTTTTGGCTTGTGATTATTTCTATTTTTGTTATCGTTGTTCACATGTTTCAGTTACATTTGATTCAGCTTAACTCCTTTTGGGATTTTCTTGGCAAAGATTCTGCAGTTGTTTGCCATTTCCTTCTCCAACTCATTTTACAGATGAGGAAGCCTAGGAAAACAGAGTGAAGTGATTTGGTTATACAGCTAGTGTCTGAGACTGGATTTGAATTCAGATCTTCATGCCTCTAGGCACAGCACTCTTTATACTTTACCATCTAACTGTCTCTAGTCTTTCAATTTACAAGGTTCTAATCATTGTATATATAGTTTTCTTGCCTCTTATTACTTCAGTTTCCATCAGTTCATAGAGATCTTTTCATGCTTCTATATATGTATTACATATATTATTTCACAGATGTATAATATTTTCATGTATCACAATTTGTTTTGTCTTTCTCCAATCAATGAGCACCTATTTTTTCCTCAATTCTTTGTTATCACAAAAGGGCTACTGAAAATATTTTGGCATGTAATGAGACTTCTTATTGATGTCTTTCATGGTATGTAAGCCCAATAATGAGGCTCTGGTTCATACAGGCATTTTAATCTCTATATTTTTATAATTCCAAATTGCTTTGCCATTTCATATCTTCACCTACAATATACTTACTGAACATAATATTCTTTAATTCCTCCATCATTGATAATTTCCATTTTATGTCATTTTTGCTGATTTGTGGGAAAGTATGTGAAACCTCAGGATTATTTACATTTCTCTTAATATTTGTGATTTAGACCATTCTTAATTTTTTCCTTTTTTGGTATTTTTTTCCATTTACATATAAAGATAGCTTTCAATATTTTCTAAGAGTTTGAGTTCCTCCCTTCTTTCCCCTCCTCAAGACAATAGGTAATATGATATAGGTTATACATGTATGTTAAATACATTTCCATACTGAAAGAAGAATCAACAAAAGGGGAAAGTCATGAGAAAGAAAAAAACAAAAAACAAAATTAAAAAAGTGAAACTAGTATTCTTTGATCTGCATTCAGGTTCCATATTTAGTTCTGTGGCTATGGAGGACATTTTCTATCACATGTTTTAGAATTGTCTTTGATCACTATATTTCTGAGAAAAACTAAATCTCTCACAGTTGATCATCACACAGTGGTGCTGTTAATGCATACAATGTTCTCCTAGTTTTGTACACTTCACTTAGCATCAGTTCATGTAAATGTTTCCAGGTTTTTCTAAAATCTGCTTGCACATGATTTCTTACAGAACAATAGTACTTCATCATTAACCTATATTGCAACTTGTTCAACCATTCCCCAACTGATGGGCATCCTCTCAATTTTCAATTCTTTGCTGCCACAAAAGAGCTGCTATGAATATGTTTGTACATGTGGGTCTTTTCCTCATTTTTTAAAGAAACTTTTTAATCTTATTAAAGACCTAATAGCGCTCCAGGCATAATTCCAAGTTGATCTCCAGGATAGTCAGATCAGCTCACAACTCCACCAACAATGCCATGGTATCCTAATTTTTCCACATTCCCTTCAATATGTCTCATTTTTCTTTTCTGCCATATTTAGAAAATCAATAAGTGTGATATGAAGCCTCAGAGTTGTTTTAATTTGCATTTCTCTAATGGTGACAGAGTATTTTTATATTACTATAAATAATTTTAATTTTTTATCTGTAAACTGTCTGCTCATAATATTTATTATTTGGGAAATGATTTTGTATTCCTGTAAATTTGCCTCAGTTCTCTATATCTTTTAGAAATAAGACTTTTATTAGAGCCACAATAAAAATTGTTTCCCAGCATTTTCCTTTCCTTCTAATCTTGGTTGCATTGATTTTATTTGTGCAAAAACTTTTAAATTTAATGCAATCAAAATAATCTATTTTGCATTTTATAATGTTCTCTATTTCTTGTTTTGTCATAAATTCTTCCCTTCCCCATAGATCTGACAGATAATCTGTTCTTTAGTCTCCTAAATGGCTTATGGTATCACCCTTTATGTCTAAATTATGTCCCCATTTTGACTTTATCTTGGTAAGAGGTGTAGACTAGAGCATTCTTTAATGTGATAGTGAATACTTTATAATTCTCCTTTTGGCAACTGTTGTTCATATTTTTGACTACTTACTATTGAGAAATAACATATATACATATATATATATATATGCATGTATGCATATGTAACATACATCTATGTGTATATATACATATATATTATTTATATATCTTAATTATCAAAATCAGAGAAATATGATACAAAAAGTTTTTCCCTTTTGACATTTCTGATTTTTAATAAAAATAATGGTTTTCAGAGCTGTAACTAAGATCCCTGACACATGGTATCAAATGCAATTGAAGAAATGACAATCCAAT
Organism: Macrotis lagotis; assembly: GCF_037893015.1. NCBI lineage: Eukaryota > Metazoa > Chordata > Mammalia > Peramelemorphia > Peramelidae > Macrotis > Macrotis lagotis. The sequence goes on along the minus strand of NC_133662.1, from coordinate 160,907,830 downwards.
ATATGACCACTCTTTGTGAATAGTTGAAGTAGACCAGAGATAGAGGTCGTGGAAGTTGAAAAGAATGGAGAAGTAAGAGGCTATATTTTTCCAAAGAAAAAGGGATCGTGGTGGACAAGAATCCTATGAGCCAAATATTATTCTTATTTGAAAAAAAGAAATAATGGTTTCAGAGTAACATAGATAATAATACAATCTATGGTCAGGATGGCAGTCTCTTTACCTGATGAGAGCTCTTGCATCAATACATCAAAGGAAAAGTCTGAAAGTCACAGTGGGAAGCAAGGCAAAGGCCAATTCATCTGCTTGACTATGAGTTTCAGGGATTTTGAGAACAGAAAACAGTCTTGGAAGGGATACATTTTAAGAAGAAATCTGGGTATCAGTGAACACAAAAAGATGAAATAAAATGAATGTGATTAAAAAGAGATAAAGGACAAAGGGTAGTTTGTTAACAAAACAGGAAGATTCCAAAGGGCTCTCTAGAAACAGAAGACAAAGGCCTCAGAGTAGAGAGCTTGAGCAAGATAGGCATAAGATTGAAGAGAGATAATAGGTGAAGAGGAAAGAGGAGAGGGAGGTTTTGCCTATGCCAGGATTTTTTAACTTGAGGACTGTGAACTTTACAGATAGATAGATAGATAGATAGATAGATAGATAGATAGATAGAAAGATAGATAGATAGATAAGCAGATAGACAGATATAGACAACTAAATTTCAGTGTGGTTAATCTCCATTGTAATTCTTTGTAAATAAGAGAATATATGGAAAAGGCCTTGTAAATCTTACATAAATGCCATTTTATTATTTCAAAATATTTTATTTTATTGATTTAAAAGCTATTCTATGAAAGGGTCTCTGGGCTTCACCAGACTATCAGATGGGTCCATGAAACAAAAGAGATTCAGAAACCCCAGCCTAAGAAGAAGACTACAATTCTGGATCAAAGAAATTAAAGACCCAGAGGTAAGAATTTGTTAGCCACAGAGCATGGGAGTACCAAGAGAAACAACCTAAATTAGAACCAAGATTTTAATTAGGATAGTGTGCAAATGTCAGCACATTCTAGCTCTGAGGTGGAGCCCCTCGGTTGATTAGAGTGGGAGGTGGGGTGATTGGATTCGTTGTTTGACAGGAAACATCAGCTATTATCATAATCATAGACAAACATTTATTGAGTGCTTCCCTTGTGCTGGCTGCCAGGCCTGCTGCTAGGCAGATTAAAGGAAAAGGTGTGAGACAGAGTCTCTCTAGCCTGAGATGATTTACTTTGGAGAAGGGAAGGAGCTGGTTTTTGGCACCTTATTCTGTGGCCTCGATCTCAAACCAAGTCATGATAGAGAAGACAGGGGCTATACCCTGCTGGGAAGGGGTCTTTGGGAGACAGCATATGAAAATTTGGGACTGTGGTGGGATGGCAGCTAAAAACTGAGGTTTGGTCTAGTCTGCAGTTGTATAGAGAGGAGAAAGGGGAAAATATATATGCCCTCTCCCTAACTTCTATCTCCATTAGCCCCTTAAGAACCTTTAACTGCATCCTGTTGGCTTATGCCTGATAAAATTTTTGAGTAGGGACTCTTTCTAGATATTCTTACCATTCAGGCCTCAATGACCCATTTACCCAACTCCTTAAAATTTCCAGGAAAGTTCACAGTTAGCTTCCTCTCCCTTCTGCCCCTTATTTCCAACCTACCTAGGAAATCAACCTATGAAAAATATGACATGTGCAATAGAAGACATATGATCTATCCTCCCAATTTCACACTGATCTCAAAATGGCAGCTGTGTGATTCAGTCTTCTCCATCTCACATTAAAACAGGACTGCCAACAACAGGCCATTCCAAATTGGTCCTGTGTTGACTGCAAACAAAATGTCTTTTTCCCCCATGCACTATACTACCTTTTTAACATTTACTTTTCCCCAAAATGTGTGTAAAAAGGAACTAGGCCTTACCATAGCTAGGAGACAAGGGCAATATGTTTAAAAATCATGTACAAAAGAGGTTTGCTTCCCAGCTAAGTCAGGTTAGCATATTTTATTATCCTGTCTGCATGGATCCCGTCTCTGATGCTAATCAGTCTCCTTAGTTTACCCCTGTCCTTTGCATTATCTGCATACTCGTTGATCTCTATGGTTACAGGCAATCTGCTGTGGGTAAGATCTCCAGCCACTGTGAATGATGAGACTTCTTTGATGTTTAGGTAAATCGCTTTTTTCTTCTGTAAGAGAGAATTGTCACCTGCAATAACCTGCAATGAAATCGTGACCTTCTGACTATTACTTCCCAAACTGTCAATTTAACTGGGGAGAAATTTATATTTACTTATTTTCTAAGAGAAATCTTTTGTTTCTCTCTATGACTGTAAAAGAAGTAAATGAAAGGAGAGAGGAAAATGGTTCCCACATAATACCACCAGGTAATTATCTGGTGCCTCCCTTCGCTTAAATTACAATCTAACCTGATCCATAGCCAAATTCCCCCTTTGACATTTTTGTGGGAGGCAACATTGTTCATGGGCAAAACCCTGGACTGTTGGAGTCAGAAAACATGGATGATTAGCTTGGGATACAGGATTAGATTTTTAATTAATTTGGTAAGTTCATTTCAATGTGATTCATTTTCTTTATAGACCTATTTATTTTATCATGCATTTTGAAATATTCTGAGAATAAGTGCATGGGTTTCATTAACCTAACAAATGGGTCCATGGGGAAAAAAAAAGAACTGCTGGATTAGAATCTCAGCTCTGTTCCTTAAAAGCTATTTGATGGAAGGCAAATCATTTAAATTCCTAGATCTTTAGGTTTTTCACCTGTAAAACAGAAATAAATAATATTATTTTTTAGGCAGTCAGGTAGTATAGAACATGAAGCACTGTACTTGTAAGACCTGGATTTAAATATTGCTTCATGTATCTACTAGCTGTGTGACATTGAACAAATCATTTAACATCTCTGAGGTTCACTCACCTCATCTGTAAAATGGGGATAATAATGATCATAGCTAAGTGGTTTGGTCAGTCATTTCAGACACTTTGTGTCTTTATTTGGGGTTTTCTTGGCAAACATACTGTAGTGCTTTCCTTCTCTAGCTCATTTTACAGATGAGAAAACAAAGGCAAACTGGGTTGAGTGACTTGTCCAGGGTCACCCAGCTAGTAGGTGTCTGAGGCTAGATTTGAGCTCAAATAGAGAAGATTTAGAGTAGAAAAAACTGGGAAATCTTGAACTTGAGTTTTTTGGTAGCTATAGGACAAATGCTTATAGACGACTGACAGATATGGTTTAATATCCAGTGAGGGAAATTAGGAGTTATATGGGAAGGATTCCCTAACCCAGAATGAAGTTATCATGAGTTGACCTAAGTTCAGGAAGTTGAGTGTAAAGAAAAGTAAGCCTGAAGACATTAGCTTTCTTGAAAAGCCTGTTTTTGTGGTCTAATAACTTTATTGGTTGAGAAAAAGAATCTTCTGCTCTATATGAAGGGTCATCTACCCAAGACCCTGAAAAGAAACAGATAGTCCTTAAATTAAGCAAAAAGCAGACAAGTTTTATTTTTTCTTTGTAGGAAGACCTGTTGTTTATCCTATGGTTAAAGGAAGGGCAAGTGTTTTCCTAAAAGAGTTAAAAAAAATCCTTTTTTAATAAGAAACTCTGGCGGAACCTACTCTTCTCATGGAAAAAAAAATGTTTTTTGCTTTACAGTAAAAAAAAAAAAACCTTCAAGCTGAAGCCGTAGACTGGAAGAAGTTTCATAGCCATATGGTCAAAAGGGGCTGTGTTATGGCAATGACCCACAGAGACTATGGGGCTACAATAGAATAATATTCCAGGGAGACGATATTAGATCAAATAGCATCCAGTGAAGGAGTTACTAATATAGGACTGTTGAGAAAAGTACAGTGACACTCATAGAAAACATTAGGAACTCTGTAGACTCAGAAACCTCAGTTGTCCCTTCACTCATGCTCCCTGGTCATACAGCTATGTCTCAAATACGTTTCCTTCATGAAAATGCCCTGACCATGTATGTTCCCAAATGGATGCCTCTTCATGTGTATTGCCTACTTGACCACTGTTTACACTAATGATTTTGTTTTTTGAGAAGTTACACTTCAGGCCCATGTGGGAAATGTTTTGTAATTAATCTTTTTTAAAAAAACTATAAAATGTCTTTGTTAAGTGTCCATTTTGCTAAAAGTCCTGGTTTTAAATCATATACATTTTCTGGGCTGACTATTGAAGGTAAACACATCTCTGAGGGCTTGTGAAGTATGGTTTGGAAGGTTGTAGATGGAAGGAATAATTTGAATCTAAGATAACATTTTCTGAGGTACCCATCTCATGAATAGGAGATTCTATCCAGGGATACACTAAGATCATGTTTCATTATACCATACTGTTTCTGAAACTCAGATAGCATGAAAGTCTAAGTTAAACTTTTTGAAATTTTTTCATCTCTATTGTTTATATATTCCCACCAAGGAAACTATGCAAAAATTATGAATATTACTTCCACCTCCCATGAACCAGACTTCTACTTTCAAGAATGGGGTTCACAATACTACAGAGCAACTGTTGAAAAAGAAAAATAAACAGAAACTTGCAAAGAAGCAACTTTTTCCAGACCTTTCCCTGCAATCACTGCAATTCCAAAACAAGGGTTTCTTGAACTAGAATTCTATATGTTAATTATGAATTTGATAATTCTAGAAATCAATTATATTTATATCTGATATAATTGGAAAAGCACTGTGGTTATTATCACAAGAAAACCTAGTTTTAAATCTTGACTTGGCTACTCACATTCTGCATCACCTTGGTCAGGCTACATAAAACTCTCTGATAGAGATGGGGAAGGAGGAAGCATGTCAGGTGGAGGAAAAAAACAGGAGCAAAGATAAAGAGATTGAAGACTGGCAGTGTTTAGAGAGTACAAGGGTTCAATTTAATTGGAGATGGATGATCAAAGGGGAAATACAGTAGGATAAGCCTGGAACAGTAGTTTGGAGTCAGAGTGTGGATGGCATGAAAAATGAATTAGCTAATAAAAGCAATGACCTGCCAACAATAATCAAATTGTATTTCAGTTCTCAAAGAAACCATGAGAGGAATTTTGTTTCTTTTGATATTGTTTATTGTTGAAAATTTTAAAAAATGCTGTTTGCCAAAAGTTTTCATTCAGAACTGGATTTTATACATTGCTAAAGTTCCTTTAGACTGTACAGTCCCAAGGGATATATACTTATCAGCTGACAAGAGTTATAGACAGGCCATAAATGGATTTCTTCAAATTGTAAAGAAAAAGAAGCAACTCTGAGTCTACCAAAAATGTTCTCCACCATTTTATTTCTTGGGAAGTCTCAAGATGCCTCTGAATCTATAAACATCAATTGAAACTGATAATTCAGTGAAGCTGCCCACATACATTTATGTTAAAGTGTCTTTCTTAGAGAAATCACTGTGATAATATTTATTCCTAAAATAGAGGGCTAAAAAATATACTTGAATTACCCTTCTATTCTTTGAATTGTTCTAGCCACACACTTATGAAAATAATGAAAGTTCACACTTAAATAAGCATTCTAAGGTTTGGAAAGGACTTTTGTATATATATATATATATATAGATATATAGATATATACATATATACATATATACATATATATGTATATATATATTATTTCATAGCAACCCTCTTATTCATTCTTTTCAGTTGTATTTGAGTTTTTGGGACCTCATTTAGGTTGTTTTGGAGTGATTTACCATTTCCTTCTTTAAACTATTTTTACAGATGAAGAAACTGAGGCAAACAGTTTAAAATGACTTGCCCAGGGTTTTACAGCCAATAAGTGTGAGATTAGATTTTAACTCAGGAAGAGGAGTCTTCCTGACTCCAAGCTGTCCACTGGGTCACCAACCCTCATCTAGCTAAGTATTATTATTTCTTGCCAGTTATTCCTTTTACAGATTAGGACACTGAAATTCAGAGAGGTTGTGATTTTTTTTCTAGAGTCAGGCAGTTAGAAGAGTGTGAACTCTAGTGTTGCTGCCTTTTGGTCCTTTTGGACTTGTGGTATCGTCAGATTAGATAAAACAAGGCACTGAACCACACACTGTCAGAACTTCTGGGTCCTAGGTCAAGCAAGCACCCAATAAGCATTCATCAAGTGCCTACTCTATGCCAACACTATGCTAACACTATGCTAAGTGCTGAAGATACAAAGTAAAGGAAAAGACAGGTCAAAAGGCTTATAGTCTATTGGTAGAGACAAAACACAAACAACCATGTGCAAACAAACTATATATAGGATGAGTGGGAGATAATTGAGGGAAGATTCTAGAATTCAGGGGAATTGGGGAAAAAAAACTTCCTGTAAAAGGTGATATTTGGACTGGGACATGATATATAAAAAAAAATATTTTTTCAAAAACGAAAACTCTCAGAGAACTCTTAAGGACCAGACAGACAAATTCTAGAACACTATGTTTCTCATGTCAGCAATTCAAGAGCCAGCAAATACAGATCTAATCAGCTAGAGACAAGGAATACAAAACTCAATACTTGAAATACATTTGGATGTGTTTTGGAATAGACTTCTGTGAATGGTGTGGAAGAATATAGACACTGATTTAGGTGACTAGTGTCTAAAAGTTGTGGGTCAAGGGGAAGGGAATTACAATTAAGGAATATGATAATTCTGCCATGAATTTCCTGAACCTATGCTGCAAAGAAATAAGGGAATAGAGTCTATTTTACTGAAAAAGAAAAAAAAGCAGCATCTGTACTAGTGACAATGTTCTATGCCATGACTGCTGAAGATGACAACAGGAAGACAGCAGCAGTAAAATGAAAGCATTAAAAAAAACAAAATTGATGATCATATCAGAAGTCATTAATATCCTCAGTGAAACAAACCATGAAATACAAGTAGGAAAACAGAGATTTTTTTGCTCAGTTCCCGAAACATCAAGATCCTTTGAACTATCATTGGCTTCTATTTTAGTATTTTAGTTTTCTGTAGTTGAACAGACAAAAATGCATTCTGAGATCAGTTGTTAGAAGTATCTGACAAAAGAGGGAGCATAAGTTATCTTTTTTTATGCTCCAGTTTCTTCATATGTCAAGTGAAGAAATGGATAAAGTCTAAGGTGCATTCCTTCCAGCTCTAAGGTACTATGAATCTCTAAGTTCTTAGATGACAGCAAATTGGCACCATAGAACATTGGGTCTGGAGTAAGGAAGAATGAAGTTCAAATATGGCCTTAGATGCTAATTATGTGATGCCAGGCAAGTCATTTATCTTCCTTCTACCTCAGTTTCTAAAATGGAGACAATGGCAGCACCTAACTTGCAGGTTTGTTGTGAGGGTCAAATGAAATATGATTTGTAAGGTCTTTACTAGAATTCCTGGCATTTCATATTTGCTTGCTCCTTTTCCTTATACTTGAAGCTCAAGAACCAGTTTTTTATATTTCCTACTATAAATAATATAATAAATAAATGTTTGCTGAATTGAATTGAATTTCATACCACAATTTGAAGCTTCTCATAGAATATTAGGAATCTCACAAATGCCCAATAAAAAATAATAAGCTTTACTATTGCAATGGCTCTGGATTTTAATTCTATCCCTGATTTTTACTAGATGTATGACTATGAAGAAGTCATTTAACATCCTGAGTCTCAGTCTCTTCATCCAAGAATGGAATATTTCACTAAATCTTTGCTAAAATTCCTTCTAGTCCAGGGGAAAAGTGTACTATATTTGGCTTTGGAGCCTGAGGACTTGGATTTGAATTCTGTCTCTGACCTTTGTTAGCTGTGTGACTTTGGTATGCAATTTAATCCAAATCTTAGTTTCTTCATTTATAAAATAAGATTTAGACTAGAAGAACTCTAGAATCCCTTCCAGCTCTAAATCTGGGTTCTACCATCTTTATGTTAATCATTATTTTGGTTCATTCTGAGATTTCTTCATTTTATGAATCTGTTTAATTAAAATTCTTTTCTGCTAGTGAGGAACTTTGTCTGCTAATATAGAGTGGCATCTTCTCTGAACCTTATAATCTTAATGAATTTTCTGGAAGCACTAAGAAATTGAATGATGTGCCAGGATCACCAATGGCTAGTTCATGTCAAAGGTAAGACTTGAATCTAGCTCTGTCTGACTCTGCATATCAGTCCTCTTACAATATAATCTTACAATATATTATTTATTGCTATTATCAGAAGTTTTAAAAAAATCCAGAGGAAGTTCATTGAGAGAAATCAGGTAGATCTTCTGTGGAGGGTTGATGGGAGAACAGAAATAAGAAATACACAGGATTGGGAGACTCAACTGAGTGACAAGATGAAGGGATAGAGGGTGTTTTATTTTGATACCATCTTGAATCCATTGAAATGACTTAAATGATGAAGTGGAATTATGCTTAGCTTCCATTTTACCTAATAATCAAGGTACTGACTCTCAGGGAAGTCCCACCAACTCAGAAGGTGAAAAAGAAGAATAACATTTTAGGTTTCTTATGGGTAGATAGTATACTACTTTTGTATCCTCTATAGCAGAGTTAGACTCATACAAAGGAATAGGCATAGAATGGTCCTGTGATTTTACTGGTATAGGGAACTTCTGGATAAGGATAAGGTGGTCACCTTCTTAGTAACTCATAGTTTTAGCTGCCTAAAGAGATTAAGTGGCATTCAGTCAGACATGAGCCTTGGCTCCTGGGTCAACTCTCGATCCATAAGCTTGCTGTCATCAAGGACTCAGTAAATACCTGGACACAGCAGAAAATGAGACCTACAAATAACTTATTCACTATAGGTCAAGATGTATTAGTTCTGTAGGAATTCTGATAGAGTATAGATATATCTAAATACCATTGCAATTTATGGTTCAATTTATGTACTTATTGTGAATGTAAGATGGATGTGTGTGTGTGTGTGTGTGTGTGTGTGTGTGTTTTACTTCTGCTAAGTAGACATATCTGTATATCCCTTGGTGCTTTGCATAAAATAGGTACTATAAAAGGTTTTTTTTTTTATTTATTTGAATCTTAAAGCTAGAAAGAATTTTAGAGAACATTGACTCCAACTACTTCATTCTACAGGTGAAGAGGTTGAGACCTGGAAAACTTCCCTGAGTTACTCAAGTATATTTAGTGACAAGATCATTAGTGGGAAAAACTAGGAAAGGTTTTCTGAATTCCCATGTTGTCTTATCCATAGGTAAAAATGCCTACCATTATACCCATAGACAGCTATTTTTCCATTTAAGAATTGTTGTCACCTATTTCTTCCATTTCCTACTTCTTTTTTTTCCCCTCTAACAGATGACTAGGGAGAAAAAAATGATTTTTCAAAATCTATAGGTATTTTATAAGTAATCTAAGCAAGAACTCAAACTAGGATTGAGCCGTAAAACTGTTTATAGGACACCAACTTCACCATCCATCATCATTCTTTTTTCATTATTGTAAATATCTTTCAAGTGTCCCTCCACTCTTTTTTTCTTCTAGTAGTCCTTAAAAGGAGTTACTGAGAAGACTCATGCAATTAGAGGAAAGAGCCACAGGGATTCAGGGTGCTTCAGAGTGAGAATCAGGACTGGAATAAACTAGGAGGATGGGACATTGATGAGAAATCCGGAGTGGAACCTGGTTTGAAATGACAAATGCTATCTTTATCTACTCTATGATCCAAGAAAAACATGAGCAGTTCAGGAGAAAGCGGTTGGTTAGGTACCTTCCCCACTATGTTAAAATCTGTGGTCCAGTAGATTGGAAAATGTCTCACACTTCTAACTGAGCCCTACACTACTGGAAGCCCGAGAAATAAAGCATATTGTCATTTAGGGCAGCTTTGTAATATTGGTGACAGGTTTGTCCTTGACAACACCTTATTATAGACCTGTATCTTTTTTCTCAAATGGGCATGTGTCAGAGATTGTGGGACCCTTGCTGTCAATGGCCATCATGCCCTGCTTGAGGGTGTATTGTAATAGGTTCTTAAAAGTGGTTTGAAAATGAGTTGATGAATAATGAGCTCATATTTTGCATGATTCTTATGTGATGCATCTCAAAGGGCAGTATTTTTCGGTGCTACTTTGAATTCAATGCTTGAAAATTTGCCTTGTAATTAATTTTACATGGAATCATGCATTCTGCCACCATCCCTAGTGTCAACTTTAAGACTGTCAGACTAAATTCTGTCCTCAGAGGGTCATAGATTATTTCCATCTGGCCTTTAAAGTTTTATGACTGCAGGTGAACAGTCAGACAGAATTAGGAAGGTATACATTTCAATTAAAGGTTTTAAGTTTCTCACCAAACTTTAGGTTGTGAAAGAGAATGCTGGGAATGCTGGGAATGACATTTTAGGATATGTGAAAATTGTACCTGATTTCTTGCTATCAAACTTCCCTTCCTGGGAGAGCTTGGACTTAAATGAAAATAGGGGATCTATTCAACTAGAAAATTAGTACTTTGATGAAAATGCCTCTCCTTTCTATTTTCCTTATAAATATACATTGCTCAGTGGGACAGAACCATGAAGTTGCTGCTACTGAAGCCTTTTAGTAGGAGTCTATACTCTAGTACTGTAAGTTACAGTGAAAAGTGGATGTGATTGGTTTTGTTTCTGTCCAATTTTTTTTTCTTTTAGTTTTTGCAAGGCAGTGGAGTTAAGTGGCTTGCCCAAGGCCACACAGCTAGGTAATTATTAAGTGTCTGAGGTCAAATTTGAACTCAGGTACTACTGACTACAGGGCTGGTGCTTTATCCACTGCGCCACCCAGCCACCCCTGTTTCTGTCCAGTTTCAAAGTGTTTGATAATTCTAGAATGAAAAGTCAGGTGATAATACAAAGTCTACCTTTTTTTCTCCTCTTTACCCCTACTCCAAAGAAGAATTCCCTCTCTTGACAATCTAATTCAACAGCTTATTATTTTGGGATCATTATGTGAAAGATGAAAATGAAATTAGGAGTAAAAGAGTAAAGATATGGAGTTAGAATGATCTGTGTTTAAATTGAATCTCTGATATTTATCAATTTTAGTCACTTGATAACTCACTTGAGCTCTAAAAGGCTCAAATTCAGAATTTCTGATACAGTTATTCTTAAAACCTGGGTACCCATACTTGCTTTTTAACAAAAATAGTAATATTTAAAAATTTTTATTTCAATGTAATTGGGTACTTCTATAATCTTTTGTATTTTATTTTATAGAAAATAATAAGAGGATACTATAAGCTTCACCAAATTGTCATGATTTAAAAATGTTTAAGAGCCCCTTATCTAAGTTTTATCTGCTAAGTTGGATAGATTATGACCAGACTTCATAGACAGAGTTAATGCATTGAGAAATTTACTACAAAGTGCATATGAAGGAAGACGTTATCTATATCCAGAGAAAAAATGAAAAACAGAAGTATAAATAAAAATATTTTACATAAATATAAAATGTGTATGCATATATATATATATATATATATATATATATTTCTAATAGTAGCCATCTCTGAGGGGTAGAAGTAGAAATAAAGGGAAAAAAAATTTACATGAAAACATTGTTATATATTTAAAAGGAATAGCAAGTTGTACATAATAGATGTGTAGTTTTATGTGCAATCATTTTTTATTATACTATATTATGGAAATGCTTATTTTATTCCATAAATTTTTTAAAAAGAAAGAAAAAAACCAAAAGTCCCAGGATTCTTGATGTATAAATGACTTACTCCTGAAGTGTTGATTAATAAGTTGATTGAATCAACCCTTGAAGAGTGATTAATAAGTTCTTTCTGCAAGTCATCTTTGACCAAGGGAGAAGGCTTAGGATGTTCTTCTAGTGATTGCTACTGAAGGATTTCTGCATATCACCTTCTCCTCAGAATCCTTTAAAACTTGCCAGAATCTCTTTTTTCTTCTTTCCGCCTCAAATCAAATATTCTATCTCAAAGAACTATGAAAAAAGAAGTCTCCTTTTATTAAAACAGGCAGCATTGTACAATGGAAAGAATACTAGATTTTGATTAAGCTGACTGTATCGAAATCCTAAATCTGCTCTGTACAATGTGTGACCTTGGGCTAATTATCCACAGTTCCCTCATCTTTAAAATGGGAGGTAAGGATGGTATACAGTTGGAGAGGGAAATGGAAAACCACTCCAGTGTCTTTGCCAAGAAAACCCCAAAAGGATTCATGAAGAGTCAGACATGACTGAAAATGACCAACAGCAAGAGGAGTGATATACAAATCCAGGTAAAGTTTGCATTCCAGGGCCAGCTAGGTGGCACAGTAGATAAAGCACGGACCCTGGAGTCAGGAGTACCTGGGTTCAAATCCAGTCTCAGATACTTAATAATTACCTAGCTGTGTGGCCTTGGGCAAGCCACTTAACCCCATTTGCCTTGCAAAAACCTAAAAAAAAAAAGTTTGCATTCCATTGGAATATACAGAAGGAAGCAACCAGTTTGAGTTGGAATCTAGCCAAGTCAATGCTGATATCTAAGGAAGAAGAAGAGAGAGGCAGTGACTTCCTGAACTTTTGATGCTAAAAAGTAGACTAAAAATGAACCAGGTAAGACAATACCTATAGCCATTTCAGACACAGTGCCAATTTTAATGTCCTATAATCTTTTTATTAAATTGAATTGTATAAATATATTCTGGATGTCTATAATCAGTATAAACTTTTTCAATTAATTGTTTTTAGAATTTTAATGTCACCAAGAGTGATTTTTTCATCTATTTGAGGCACAATGAAATAATTTCATTTACATATAAATTAAATTAGTCAGTTATATATCAATTTCTATTTAAAACAGAAAAAAATCATCGTCAGAGTCTTTAGAAAGTCAGTGTTTTGAATTGCAATTGTTTTTAATTAACAGTCAGTCATGATCCTTTTTACAACTGGAGGCTGTAAAACCTTCTAGGAGTAGAGGTAACCAATTGCAGCACTTCTAGACCGTTTCATGTGTGAGTAGAAGTCCAGGTCTGCAAGGGGAGTGGAGATACACAGAAATACTCAAATATATTACTGTATCAGAGGTGATATGGTGGTGGAGATCTGGTAGAGTTCCCTGTTTTCCTGATTATTCTCCTGTCTCATTCATACTGAGCCTCATTTGAAATCACATAATCTATTAACTTTTGGGGTGATACAAGGTAATTTTGCTATTATAGAGAACAAGTGCTAGACTTGGAATCAGAAAGACCTAGGTTTAAATCTCCTATCTTCCAATATTAATTTTATAGCCATAGGAAAAAAATTCAACCTCATTGAATCTATTCCTCCTCTATAAACTAAAGATGATCATGCCCGTAGACTTTGATGGTCTTTTGGGAGGTTTAAATGAGATAATGTTTATACAGTGTTTTGAAATTTGTTTTAGGAGGGACAGGACTTGGGATTTCATTACTATAAGGCCTTTTGTGTTTTAATGCTTTTCTTAACAAAACAAATTATCATCTGCTTTTCCATTTATACTCTCAAAATGTTACCTGGGGACGCTGAAAGGCAAGTGCCCTATGTTACACATCCAGTATGTAGCAGAAGTGAAACTTGAATCCAAGTCTTAAGTCTCTCTATTCACTAGAACATAGTACCTCATTTGGAAATGTGCAAATGAGGTGCTGTGGTTTTGTTAGTTGTAGTTAGGAAAATGAGTTCAAATCCTTCCTAAGAAACTGGAACAAGAGAAAACTGTCCTAAGAGCTGGACAAAACCTTTCTCAGTCTCAATTTCCCCATCTGTAAAAATGGAAAAGTTGACTGATAGATTCTAAGGTCCTTTCCAGCTCTAAATCTATAATCTTATTATCAAGTCTGAAATGGTAGGAAATCTGTACCCTGCCCTGGTCATAGCCACTCTAACCATTCATTATATTACAAAAATATATACTCTGTGGTGGGGTATAAAAAGGACCTGTATTAATGCCCTGGAGAATAATCCATTTACAATGCTTATGCAAAGTATTATATATGGCACTGTTATATGTAGCTTGTCAGAGAGAGAAGCACTGGTGAGTACTTTTTTTTTCCCTTTGTTTTTTGCAAGACAAGAGGATTAAGTGACTTGTCCTAGGTCACAAAGGTAATAAGTATCTGAGTCTGGATTTGAACTCAAGTTCTCCTGACTCCAGGGCCAATGTTCTATCCACTATGCCACCTAGCTGCCCCCATGGTAAATACTTCTTTTTAAAAAAAGAACCATACACATATACAAAGATGCATTCAACAAAACAGGATAGATAGCTACATAGATAAATATTCTTTCTGGGTCTTCCCTTGTCTTCTCCCATTTACCTTTGCTCTAATCTCAATGGGAAGAGACAATGCTGACTGTTTCTTCACCAGTCTACCAAGAGATAAAGAGGCCTCCATTAACCTCCCATTTCCTACATATCTAAATAAAGAAAATCTAGTGGTTTCTTTACAGTAATAGTGACTTCCTTACAAGATTGTTATGAGGATTAAATGACATGATCTATTTCTATCTCTCTATACTGTCTTTCTTTCTCTGTCTGTCTTTGTCTCTGTATCTCTCTCTCCCCACCCCCTTTCTGGGGATGAGCATTCCTTTCTCCTTGTGTAGCTCTATTGAAGAAAACTTCCCCTATGCAATGCACCCCCTTGTCTTCATTGAAATTTCCTCATGCTCATTAATTCTTAGTTATAGATCAGACACTTTGGTGGGGGGGAAGAGACCTTCTTTAAGATAATCTGAAAGGATGAGCAGATATGTGATAAAGCATTTTAGAAGTAAGTTCAACCAGTTATTCAGTCATTTTTCATTAAAGTCCAATTCTTCATGACCCCACTTGGATTGTTCTTTTTTTTTTTTTTTTTAACAAAGTTACTGAAATGGTTTGCCATTTTCATCTCCAGTTCATTTTTCAGAAGAGAAAACTGAGGCAAACAGGGTTTGGTGATCTGCCTAGAGTCACACAGCCTAGGATGTGTTTGATTCAGATTTGAACTTAGAAAGAGGAATCTTCCTGACTCCAGACTTGGCAGGCTGTCATCATCTAGCTGCATGTTAACTAGTTAGCTGGGAGGTAGGAAGGAGTCTTAAAGAGGGCTGTGAGGTTGGACTTTACAAGAAAGGTGAGAGGAGGAAGCATAAGGACTGATGCTTGGATGAATATAAAATTTTTGCTCGAGACAGTGCTTAAACAGTGTCTGCACACTACTTTTTATTGTCTGAGCCTCCATTCTGTGACAGACATCAAAAACAGCTCAGTTGAAAGATGTTTTCCTCCCTTGACCCTCTACCTACAACTAGTAATGCAATCTTGCACACTCTGTGAAATGTCCTACATGCAAAAGGGCTGACCTCAGCCAGGCTCTTCCTGTGTATCTCCACCCCCTTCCTCACCACCCCCTGTGGCCTATCCTGCTGTCGTGGCCCCAGTTAATCCAATAAATTTGTGCTTCTATGGAGAAGTTGCAATTTCCAGTGCTCAAGGATAAAACTCTCCTCTTGTAGCAGTCTAAACTGAAGCCAAGATTTTCATGTAAAGTATGGCTGATAAGCAGTTCAAGAAAAATGAGATGGCAGAAGATTCTGACACTACCAGTTAAGATATCATTATCAGGCCTTATTGATTTTAGTAATCCAAATGGCTTATGGTATAAAGTGTCAAAAACCAGAAAAAGTATGTATGGTAGGATTACTATGTACTCTTCTTTCTCCCCCAGCCCTGCCTCCCAAGTGAGTTAGATGTGTGTTTCTGTGTGTGTGTGTGTGTGTGTGTGTGTGTGTGTGTGTGTGTGTGTGTGTGTGTGTTTCTGCTCCTATTTTTTGTTTTTCTGAAAGGCGACTTCATTGGTCCAGGAACCTGGGGCCCAAGCTAACCCAAGCTAAGCCTTCCTGGATGTTCCTTTCTGGCCTAATTGACATGGATTCCTGGTTGAATAGAACCATAAAAATGTCCCTCTCATGTGGAGATATGGCCCTAAAGACCTGGCAGGTATTTCAAGGACACAGTCACCATGCCTTTTTCAACTAATTAGATGATTTTCTTTTCTTTTTTAATATTATTTTATTTTTCCCCCAACTACATGTGAAAAACTATTTAATATCTGGTGAGGTTTTTTCTTTTAAGTTTTGAGTCCCAAAATTTAATCACTTGCTATCTCTCTGAGATAGCAAGTAAGCTGATAGAGGTTATACACCTGCAATCATATAAAACATTTTCATTTTAGTCATTTTTGTGGATTAAAACAAGAAAATGAAAGAAGGAAAAGAGAGAAAGAAAGAAAAGAAACAACCAGAGAAAAGTAAAAAGGAAGGAAGAGGAAAAAGGGAAAAGAGAGAAAGTAAAAATAGGGGCAGCTAGGTGGTGCAGTGGATAGGGCACCAGCCCTGGAGTCAGGAGGACCTGAGTTCAAATGTGACCTCAGACACACTTAATAATTGACTAGCTGTGTGACCTTGGGCAAATAGCTTAATCTTATTGTCTTAAATAAATTTCAAAAAAGAGGAAAGGGAAAATATTTCAGTCTTTGTTCAAATTCTTTTAATTCTCCTTTGGAGGTATATAGCACTTTTCATCATGAGACTTTTGGAATTGTCTTGGATTGTATTATATTGTATTATTGAGAATAGCTAAATCATCGAAGTTGTTCATTGAATGATTTTGCTAGTATTGTGTATAATGATCTCTTGGTTCTACTTGTTTCACCTTGTATCAGTACACATAAGTCTTTCCAATTTTTAATAATCATTTTTATCAGATAATTTTTCCATTTTAAAAAGTGAAGGAGCTGCCCACTAATCTGAATGCCTTCATATCCTTACTGAAAAGTCTTTTTATGCTCTGGTGAATTATACCTCTTTTTAACTTTTTGATGAAGTAAGAGTATATCATTTTATTCCAATATCAAGCCAAAAGTAAAAAGGACCTTGCTTGAGTCAGGTCAGCTCATTACAGATACATAGTGGAGGTTGTTAAATAGCAATGCTTAATACGACTAAGTGTAACCTCCAAGTGGTAGTTTATTTCTGATGGTACCATAATCCTAGGAAAGCTAGGAAGCCCAGTGGAGAGAGTTCTAGACCTGTAGTAAGGAAGATCCAAATTCAAACCTGGACTCAGACACTTAATAACTGTGTGACTCTAGTCAAGTCACTTGATACATTTGCCTCAATTCTTCATCTGTAAAATGAGAATACACTGGAGAAAGAAATGGCAAACTACTCTGGTACCTTTGCTGAGAAAAATCCCATGGACTTGGTAGGTCAAGAAGAATCATCTATGACTGAATGACCAAACAACAATAACCAAAGTCCTATATCATATGTAGGAAGAAGGTACTTTATTTGCAAGGCAAAAAGCCAAAAGTTTAACTTCTTCTACAGTGCTACAAATCTTTATCCTGCTAGGATTAATCCAAGCCCTCTCAAACCATACCCCAAAATAGTGAAGCTAGAATACAGAGAAAAAAATACATATCCCTGACTATTCACCTAGTTGAGTTTTAGTGAAATACCAGTCTTCTGCCCTCCATTTCAGAGCCTGAGACTGGTTTCTCAAAATGATTTGATAAACTTGCTCATTGAATTATTTCTTCTTACAATTAGGGAACCTTTAGTCTTTTATCTGGGTAATTTGAATATGTTAACATTTTTTTCTGGATAATTCTAATCTTATATATTAAAGGAAAGAGATTCTTAACTAGATCAAGAATGTTTTCAGCTTCATATTTTCAGATTGTTTAAATGTAGACTGATAGGACTTTGCTAGGATAAGACAATCACATAGTCTATTTCTTTGTTTTCCAGAGGAGAAAATGGAGTCTCAGATAGGTTAGCAATTTGTCCAGGACTATGTAGCAAGTAAAGGGGCAGAGGTGAGACTAGAATATGGGTCTCGAAACTCTTAGATCAGTGCATTTTCATGCTGCCTTTATCATAGTAATAGTATTCTTACTAACTCTCTCTAAATGGTGCTTTCCTGGCTTAATTTTTTTTAAAGATTTTATTTATTTTTGAGTTTTACAATTTCCCCCCCTAATCTTCCTTCCCCCTCAGAAGGCAGTCTGTTAGTCTTTACATTGTTTCCATGGTATACATTGAATCTAAGTTGAATGTGATGAGAGAGGAATCATATCCTTAAGGAAGAAAAATAAAGTATAAGAGATAGCAGAGTTACATAATAAGATAACAGCTTTATTTTTCTAAATTAAAGGAAATAGTCTTGAGTCTTTATTCAAACTCCACGACTCTTTCTCTGCATACAGATGGTATTCTCCACCACAGATACCCTAAAATTGTCCCTTATTGTTGCACTGATAAGATGAGCAAGTCCATCAGGGTTGATTATCACCCCTATGTTGCTATTAGGGTATACAATGTTTTTTTCTGGTTCTGTTCATCTTGCTCAGCATCAGTTCATACAAATCCCTCCAGGTTTCCCTGAATTCCCATCCCTTTTGGTTTCTAATAGAACAATAGTGTTCCATCACATACATACACCACAGTTTGTTAAGCCATTCCCTAGTTGAAGGACATTTACTTAATTTCCAATTCTTTTCCCCCACAAACAGGGATGCTATAAATATTTTTGTACAAGTGATGTTTTTACCCTTTTTCATAATCTATTAAGGGTATAGACCCAGTAGTTGCTGGATCAAAGGGTTTGTACATTTTTTTTTGTCCTTCAAGTGTAATTCCAAATTTCTCTCCAGGAAGGTTGGATGAGTTCACAGCTCCACCAACAATGTATTAGTGTCCCAGATTTCCCACATCCCTTCCAATAACAGTCATTGTCCTTTCTGGTCATATTGGCCTGGCTTATTTCTCAAATGGAATCACCTCCTATGATGACCCCTAGCCTAAAAAATGATAAATAAGATGACTTATAAAACTTCCACCCCAGAATGTGAGTATGATAAGTCTTAGGTTAAAAGAGTAATTAGGATGACCCATAAAACCTCAACCTCAGAGTGTGTTTTGAGGTAAAGATTTTATGGGTTACCTTATTCACCCTAAGGGTCATTAAAGGAGTTGAAGCCATATAAGATGATGCATATCACCTCTACTGCATATGCATACTTACTAGAAGAAGCAAGACAACTAGTTGGCTCAGTACAGAGAGTGCCCCACTTGGAGTCAGGAAGATTCATCTTTATGAATTCAAAGCTGACTTCTGTTACCCTGGACGAGTGACCTAACCCGGTTTATCTCAGTTTCCTCATCTCTAAAATGTGGTGGGGAGAGAAACAGCAAACCATTCTAGTACCTCTGCCCAAAATACATCAAATGGGGTCCCAACAAGTTGAGCAGGGTTACAACAATTGAACAACAACAACAACACTCTTAAAAGAGGCAGAGGAAACCATGGACTAAGCGATAACCTGCTAATTCAAAATAAGGCCAGGATTTCAATATTGCTTCTCTTCTTAGAATCATGTCACCACCTAAAGAAGAAATTTATCAGCTCTCTTTCTTTGTCTCTAGAATTAGAATATTTCTGTTCAAATTCTAGTTCTGTTCAGATATGACCTAGGTGCTTTTGAGCATGTCACCCAAACCACTCTAGGTTAAGGGGATTTACCTCTAAAACCATTTCCAGCCTTAAATCCTTCCCACTTCCATCTTGATGTCCTTGTAAAGGGTAGTTTCCCACTGATCAGGAGTGATTAGAGAAATGAACCTAGTTTCTGTTGGATTACAAGGACCTGTAGGGGAACACAATCCAACACTATTGAGTGACAGAAATTTGACTACTCTGAATTGCTATTGAAAGCCTCTCTGTCTCATCCCCCAAAATTGCCAAAGCAAATTATAGTGACGATGGAAAGAGTCTTTTTTTTGGAGGAGGGGGAGATATCATGTCTCTCTGCCAGGAATATAACAATCAACAGAGCAAAATGGGTTCAAATATACCAAAGTATTATCCTTGCTAATTGCCTGTTTGGGGAATAATAGTAATTAGATAACCTAAACTGCATCATTGGTTTTTTGAGTAAAGCTTAAATTGGTTATTTGTATGGTTTTTAAATCGTCATACTTATTGTCTCCTTTTCCTGAAGGCCTGCTCGGTGCTTAGCAACTGCCAGTTATCCAGTATTATCTCTTCTATCCAATGAAGCTGGGGGATGGAGGGAGGAGGGTGGGAGAGGGGGGCATGGGAGGGAAAAAGAGAAGAAAGAACACAGAGAGGGAGGAGGGAGAGGAGGGAGGGAGAGAGAGGAAACAAAAATCATACAGACTGTTCTAAGGACTAAATTATTTCATAAAACAGTATGAATGGCTCAGGATTAACCACTTCATAGAGAATAAATTCACTGAGAATAGAACTCAGAGAATTAACATTTTTCATAGTTATATTTTTCCTAATCCCTAGCTCCTGCTTTTAATAGACAGAGGGCATATATACATAATTTCCATAACTGATTTATGAGTTTTCAACACTTCCATTGGAAAATGAAAAAAAGAAAAGGTATGAAAATAAAGCTAACCTTAGAATAAACTGCAGAATGCTTGTAGTGAAAAGAACTTTGGGCTTCGATTCAGAAATCCTGAATTCAAGTCCTGGTTCCCTGACAGTCATTGCCAAGCTCTGTTATTTCAGGCAAATCTTTTTTTCCCTTTCTTGGCCTTTATTTTCACACTGAAAAATGGGTAAGTGGTATCTGAGATCCTTTTCATCTCTAGTTAGGGGGTCCTGTGACTAGCAAACCTTCTAGGTATTATCCGTTGCTTTAATCCTGTGATAATTCTGGCTCTGACATTTGTTATATAAACTTAGGCAAAATACATACTCTTTATGGTTTTTTGGTTATTATACTTATTCAATTAGATTGGATAACATGATCTCTAAGATTCATTCCAATCCTGTGGCAGTTTGGTGGCATAGAGGATAGAGCACCAGCCCTCAAGTCAGGAGTACCTGAGTTCAAATCCGGCCTCAGACACTTAATAATTATCTAGCTGTGTGGCCTTGGGCAAGCCACTTAACCCCATTTGCCTTGCAGGAAAAAAAAAACTAAAACAAAAAAAGATTAATTCTAAATCCAAATTTTATGATTCTATAATACCATGAAGCACTGGTATCATCAAAAGAGACACACTTTTATCCTAATAATCACCGCTAAAGATATCAGTTAAAGACCCAGAACTATCCATGAAGAAATTATTTCCTTCAATTTTTCATGATTGAGTTGATTCTTTTCTTCAATTATTCAAGAAAAAAGAAACAAAACTAAAAAAATAGTGATAATTTAATAGTCACTCAACATCAACTCACTGCAATAGGTTGATATTATGAATATAATAATAACAATAACAGTCCATTTCTCTAGCAACAAACTGGATTTATGGCCAACTAGTTAGTTTGGAACCAGATTCTCTCAGTGTGGATGGGTCTTCCAACCTTTCTGGATTCCTCAATAATTCAAAGTATTAGATCATGAAAATATTATCATACCAACTCTATCAACTAGAATTAGGACTCACATCAAGGTTTTTCAGGACTTGGTCAAGTACTTTTACTTGTACATCATAGGATCATGAATTTGGAGCTAGGGATCTTGGATGCCACTGAGTATGATCCTCTAAGTTTACAAGTAAAACAAATGAGGCTGATATATGACTTCCCCAGGATAGGAAGGCTAGTAAGTGTCTGAAGCAGGATTTGAATTGAGGTTTTTCATATTCTAAGCCCACTTCATCATGTGGTTGAATACAAATTTGGTATTATTATTTACTGGATATAATCTTGATACAAGGAAAGGAATTTGAAACATTTGGAAGCAGAATATCTTCCTGGGGACTGTGTGTGTGTGTGTGTGTGTGTGTGTGTAACATATTAGTGAGTTAGGGGGATGTCTACCCTGGCATTAGGAAGATTCCTTCCTTTCTCCCTCCCTCCAGAATGGGTAGGTGAAAACAATTTGTTCCAGTGGCCATTAAGGTGCCTGAAGCACGTGTTATGGAAGCTTATAGCTTGATCAGACATTGAAGATGCCAATGTCAAACAGTGGAACATTGCCCATCATCTTGACTTTTGTCCTGCTGTGGGACTTCAATGACTCTGGGAGAGAGAGAGAGTGAGTATGATGGCTTTGTGCTGCTCTGCCTCACTTAAATCCAATTCACTTGAAAGTCAAGATATCATTGGTTGTCTTCAAAAGTGAAGGATGAACAATAACAACACTTTCCCAGGCAGAGAATGGTTTAGTAGTAGTTATTAAAGGGAGTTTTGCCAAAACCAGAGTTCCCCTTGAGAAGTCAAATATCACATTTCTCCCAGAATTCATGCCCTGCTCAAACTCAGGGAATGGTCTAAAGGTTAGGGTTTAAGGCGTGACCATCAATCTTTGTGCCCTATACAAGCAGCTAGAGGATGAGGTGGAAGGGCTTAAACCAGGGTTGTGCTAGAACCAGCTTAAACCATCTCTCTAAAGCTCGTTGTTAAGTCTTCAGTGCATGCAGTTATACTGGAAAGCAGCAAATGGTACAAATCAGGGCTTGGTTTTTTGTTTGGTTGATTGTCTAGACTTAAGAAAATGATAGGGAAAATGTTAATAATGCAGTTTAAACAGTGTCAGGCATACTTTTTTGGGAGTGTGGGGGTGAATTGGTTGTTAAACATTTATCAGCACAACACTGGCAGGAGGCTAGGGAAAATCTCATCTGGGGTGCACCTGCCGCTATACCATCTGGTAGCTTCTTGTTTTAATTAATTATTCTTCCTAACTGGGTGCTAAGCTCAGTTATTTTAATGGCATTGAATAACAACAAGAGTTATCAGCTCTGGACCCAAGACATATTCACTCTATGCTAGTAATAACTTTGGCTATAGGTTAAGGATCTTCATTGAGCAGGTTGAGGTTTTTCAAGATGGGGAGAAGAGTAAAGATTTGACTAGAAGTTTCTCTCTTAGGGAGTACTGTTGAATAAATCATTTAGAGACAGAATACTGAGCAGAGGAGTATGAAACAGGAGGTGAGCCTAAGAGCAATATGGGGGCGATGATCAACCTTGATGGACTTGTTCATTCCATCAGTGCAACAATTAGGGACAATTTGGGGCTATCTGTGATGAAGAATACCATCTGTATCCAGAGAAAGACTTGTGGAGTTTGAACAAAGACCAAAGACTATTACCTTTAATTTAGGAAAAAACCCTGTTATCTTATTGTGTAATTTTGCAATCTCTTATACTTTTTTTTCTTCCTTAAGGATATGATTTTTCTTTCATCACATTCAACTGAGATCACTGTATACCATGGAAACAATGTAAAGATTAATAGACTGCCTTCTGTGGAGGGGGAAGCAAGAATAAGAGAAAAATTGTAAATCTCAATATAAATAAAATCTTTCTTAAAAAAAAAAGAAAGAAACAGGAGCTGAGGTCCAAAACGATTGACTAGGGGAAGAATAGAATTCCTGAAGTAGGTGAAAGATATTCAAATTTGATTTCAGACTTACCAATTGAGTGACTTTGGGCAAGTCACTTAGCCTCTGTCTACCTCAGTTTCTTCAGCTGTAACCTGGGGGTAATGATAGTATCTACCTAGCTCTTCCAGGGTTGCTATGAAGATCAAATTGCTATGTTGAGAGCCTGGATCACCATTTCCTTATAATAATAGCTAGCATTTATATAGGGCTTCAAGGCTTGCAAAGCATTTTACATGTGTTATTCCACATTTTTGAACCTCACAGAAATCTCAGTTGTAGGCATTAATATTTATCCCTATTTTACAGAGAGGAAAACTGAAATTAAGAGTTAGTGATTTACACAACATCATAAACTACTGTAAGTGCCTTTTGGCAGGATTTGAATTCAGTCTTGATTTCAAGTCCAATGCTCTTAAGCTCTGTATATTTGTGAGGGAATGGGATAGAAAACTATTTTTCCATTTCTCTGCAGTTTCAGTCAGGCCATTGTGAAACACAGGACATAAATCTAGTACCACATTTAGTCTAGAATGATGTGGAAATTCCATGGTGGGGTGCAGACAGGGGGAGAGAAAAAAGTCATTTCAGTCTGTGTTCATCTGAAATAACAAGAAAAGATAATTTCAAAAAGAAGACAAGATCCTGCTATTTGCAGATAAGAGACATGGGAATACAATAAATGAAAAAGAATATTTCAATTGGCAGACTTCAACATTATTTTGATATTTATAGTAGTCTAATGTTTTCAAATTGAATACAGTCATGAATGGTTGAGTCATTCTTTTCCCATCCACTCCTGGCTTTTAAATATAATCATTTTTAATTGAAAACATGTAGGAAGGAATTTCCCTCATCTTTGAATGAACACAGTATGATTTATTACAAGCTAGCTGTCTGTACAATGATATATCTTAATTCAGTCCCTGATAAGATTATGTCTGCATTAACAAAATTGAGTCCAGATTCAGCTTTTCTCCTCTGGAAGCTATTACACCAATCAGCTATCATCATAGGTTCAGGGAAAGGTTAGCTTAGTACCCTCTGCTTTCATTATCTAAATATCAAGTAATTCCCAGGAAATCTTAATGACTAAACAAGGTTGTTCTTAACTTGAGTGCAAGGCCTGTGTCTTACAAGTGGTTTTAACTCTCATAGAACTTAGCTCAGAGCTGTACACTTAGTAGGTACTCAATAAACACATTTGAGCTATTGAGATCAATTGCTTGTATTTGTAATTGATATTTTATTTTTCCAAATACATGTTATGAAAGTTTTTCAACATTCATCCACATGTATTTTTATGTTACAGAATTTTCTTCCACCTTCCATTCCCAACCCCTCCCTTTCATGACACACAGTCTAGTGAATATTGTACATGTACAGTTGTGTTTAACAAGTTTACATATTAGTCATTTTTCTGTCTGAGGAATTAGGACTAAGGAACCATGGGATAAGAATGAAAAACATGAGAGAATTTTTTTTTTAAGTGAAAATAGTGATTATTCAGATTCTGTAGTTTTGATTTGTTTTGTTTTGTTTTCTTGTTCTGGATGTGGATAGCATTGTCCATTACAGTCTCCCAGGATTGTCCTAGCTCTCTGCATTGCTGAGAGGAGCTACATCAATTAAAGTTGATCAATTCACAGTGTTGTTGTTAATGTGTATGATGTTTGCTTGGTTCTGCTCCCCTTGCTCAGCATCAGTTCCTGTAATTCTTTCTATGCTTTTCTAGAGTCTGGTAATTCATGTTTTTTAATAGAACAAAAGTATACCAATATATTCATATACTATAACTTAGTCAGCCATATCTTAATTGATGGACTTCCCTTCAATTTCCAGTTCTTTGCCATTAGAAAAAGAGCTACCATGAATATTTTGAAACATGTGGGACTTTTCCCATTTTTTAATTTTTTTTTTGGATATAGACTTAGTTTTGGTAATGCTGGGTCAAAATATTTAACCAGCTTAATTGCTCTTTGGACATAGTTCCAAAATGTTCTCCAGAATGGTTGGATTAGTTCACAATTCTACCAACAGTACAATAATATTCCGGTCCTCCCACAACCTTTCCAACATTGATCATTCCCCCCTTTTGTCCTCTGAGTCAATCTTATAGGCATGAGGTGGTACCTCATAGTTGTTTTAATTTGCATTTCTCTAATCCACAATAATTTGGAGCATTATTTCGTATGATTAAATATAGCCTTAATTTCTTCATTTGAAAATTGCCTCTTCTGACCATTTATCATTTAGGGAATGACTTGTAATCTTATATATTTTATTCAATTCTCTCTATATTTAAAAATGAGAACTTTATCAGAACCCCAGGTGTGAAAATTGTCTCCCAGCATTCTGTTTCCTTCTAATCTTGCTAGAATTGGTTTTATTAGTGCAAAAACTTTTGACTTTAATATACTCAGAATCATCCATTTTATAATGTACTCTATTTCTTGTTTGGTCATAAATTTCTCCCCTTTCCATAAATCTGATAGAGTATTTCTTGATCTATGAATTGGTCTATGGTACCACCCTTTATATCTTAAATCCTCCACTTATTTTGTCCTTATTTTGTTTTAGGGTATGAAATCTGGTTCTATGCTTAGTTTTTGCCATATTGTTTTCCAGTTTTCCCATCATTTTTTGTCAAATAGTGAGTTCTTATCCCAGAAGCTGATGTCTTTGGGTTTGTCACACAGTAGATTGCTGTTGTCATTTACTGAAGTTTCTTTTGAATCTATACTAATCCACTGCTCCATTATTCTATTTCTTAACCAGTCCCAGGCAGTTTTCATGACTGCCGCTTTATATTTTAGTTTTAGATCTAGTAAAGCTAGATCACCTACCTTTACATTTTTTCATTAGTTCTTTTGATATTCTTGACCTTCTGTTGCTCCAGATGAATTTAATTACTATTTTTTCCAGCTCAGTAAAATAGTTATTTACCAATTTGGTTGATATGGCACTAAATAAGTAATTTAATTTAGGTAGAATTGGCATTTTTATTATATTATCTTGACCTAACTATGAGCGATGACATTTTTTCCAATTGTTTTGGCCTTTATTTGCCTTTATTTGTGAGGAATGGTGGTTTGTAATTGTATTCACACAGTTTCTGGGTTTTCTTGGGAAGTAGATTCCCAAGAATCTTATATTGTCTACAGTTACTTTAAATGGAATTTCTCTTTCTGTCTCTTGCCCTTGGGCTTTGTTGTTCATTTATAGAAATGCTGCTGATTTATGAGAATTCATTTTATATCCTGCTACTTTGCTGAAGTTAATTGTTTCAAATAGTTTTTTAGGGGATTTTTTTAGGATTATCTAAGTATCCCTCATATCATCTGCAAAGAGTGAAAGCTTTGCTTCCTCATTGCCAGTTCTAATTCCTGCTTTCTTCTCTTATTGCTAAAGATAACATTTCTAATACTATATATTGAATAGTAATAGTGATCATGGGCTTCCTTGTTTCACCCCTGATCTTACTGAAAATGCTCCTAGTTTATCGCTATTACATATAGTATTTGTTGATGTTTTATATACTGCTTATTATTTTATGGAAAACTCCATTTATTCCTATACTCTCTAGTGTTTTTGATCGAATGAATGGATATTGTATTTTTGTCAAAGGCTTTTTTTTAGCATTTATTGTGATAATCATAAGATTTCTGTTAGTTTTGTTATTGATACATTCAATTATGTTGTGTTTTCCTAATACTGAACCATCCCTGCCTACCTTGTATAAATTCTACTTGATCATGATGCATAATCCTAGTAATAACTTGCTATAATCTCTTTGTTAAAATTTTATTTTAGATTTTTGCATCAATGTTCATAAGGAGGATTGGTCTATAATTTTCTTTGACTTGTTTGGCTCCTCCTGGTTTGGGAAACAGCATCATATTAGTGTCATAAAATGAATTTGGTAGGACTCATTCTTCTATGTTTTTAAATAGTTTGTGTAGAATTGGAATTAATTGTTCCTTTAAATGTTTGGTAGCATTCACTTGTAAATCTATTTAAACCTGGAGACTTTTTCTTAGGGCATTTATTGATGATTTCTTCAATTTCTTTTTCTGAAATTGGGTTATTTAAGTATTTTACTTACTCTTATACTAATCTAGGTAGTTTGTATTTTTGTAAATATTCA
This sequence comes from Macrotis lagotis, assembly GCF_037893015.1. NCBI lineage: Eukaryota > Metazoa > Chordata > Mammalia > Peramelemorphia > Peramelidae > Macrotis > Macrotis lagotis. Next base: position 160,880,264 of record NC_133662.1, on the reverse strand, counting down.
TCCATTTCACTCAGATTATCAAATTTATTGACATACAATTGGGCAAAATATTTCTGAATTATCTCTTTAATTTCCATTTCATTAGTGGTGAGTTCACCCTTTTGGTTTTTGATACTAGTAATTTGGTATTCTTTTTTTAAAATCCAAATTAACCAAAGGTTTATTGGTTTTAGTATGTTTTTTCATAAAACAAACTCTTAGTTTCATTTATTAGATCATTTTTTTTTGCTTTCAATTTTATTAACCTCTCCTTAGATTATTGGAATTTCTAATTTGGTATTTAATTGTGGATCTTTAATTTATTCTTTTTCTGGGTTTTTTAAGATGCAAACTTAATTCATTAATTTCCTTTTTCTCTATTTTATTCATATATGTATTTCTCTAGGGACATAAAATTTCCTCTAAAAACTGCTTTGGCTGCATTCCATAAATTTTGATATGATGTCTCATTGTTATCCATTTCTCAAATGAAATGATCGATTGTTTCTATGATTTGTTGTTTGATCCTCTCTCTTTAAAATTGTTATTTAGTAATTCTAATTATTTTTTGGCTTATCCAAGGTCCTTTACTACATGACTACATGTAATTTTTATTGTATCATGATCTGAAAAATGTGTATTATATCTGCCTCTCTGCATTTAATTGGAAAATTTTTATGCCCTAATACATGATCAGTTTTGGTATAGGTGTCATGTACTTCAGAGAAAAAGGTAATTATTTTCTATCCTCATTCAATTTTCTCCAGAGGTCTATCATATTTAAGTTTTTGAAGATTTTATTCACCTTCTTAACATGTCTTTTTTATTTTGTGGTTAGATTTATCTAATTCTGAGAGTGAGAGATTGAGGTCCCCCAATTTTATAATTTTGCTGTTTATGTCTCCTTGTGATTCATTCAATTTCTCCTCTAAGAATTTGGATACTTATACCACTAGGAACATATATGCTTAAAAATGATATGACTTCATTGTTTATGGTGCCTTTTCATTGCTTATGGTGCCTTTTTAAGAAGATATAATTTCCTTCCTTATTCCTTTTAATAAGATCCATTTTTGCTTTTACTTTGTTCTGAGATCAGGACCACTACTCCTGATCTTTTTTACTTCAGCTGAAGCATAATATAGTTCACTCAGGACTTTTACCCTTACTCTGTGTATCTCTCTGCTTCAGATGAGTTTCTTGTAAAGAACATATTGTAGGATGCTGGTTTTTAAATCCATTCTGCCATTCACTTCCATTTTATGGGAGAATTCATCCCATTCACACAATTAAGATTACTAATTCTGTATTTCCTACCATGCCATCTTTACCCCTTTGTACTTTTCTCTTTTCTTCCTTCTTATCCCTCCTCACTAATGTTTTGTTTCCTTTCCCTAGACTTTTCTTTTAAATTTTAACTTTAAGTTTACTCTCACTTACACCTTTGCTTTCCCTTTTATCAGTCCCTTCTTCTTTTTTCTTTCTCTGCCCCCCCCCTGCAACTTCCCTGAAGGGTAGGATAGATTTGTTTTTTTTTTTATTGGTTTTTGCAGAGCAATGGGGTTAAGTGACTTGCCCAAAGTCACACAGCTAGGTAATTATTAAATGCCTGAGGCTTGATTTGAACTCAGGTCCTCCTGACTCCAGGGCCAGTGCTCTATCCACTGTGCCACCTAACTACCCCAGATAGATTTTTAAATCCAATTGAGAATGAATGTTATTCCCTCTCTGAGCCAAATCTATTGAATGGGATTTACTCATTGTTCACACCCTCCCTTCTTTCTCTCTATTATAATAGGCCTCTTCACCGTTGTTATTTATCTACTGATACCTAGCCTTCTCTTAGTATCTTTTCTGTTTTTATTGTTTTAATTCTGTCTTGTACTTACATCCCCTTTGTCAAAATATACTTTTATCTGACCTGATAGAAATACTCTTCTTAAAGTTTGGTTGATTACTTGATTCCTTGATAAGCAGCATCACCTCATAGTCATTAAGTACCCTCTCCTCTTCTGTCACATTAGAAATAGACTTCTCAAGAGTCATGAATCTCATCAAATTATAATCACTTTATACCCTACCCCCTTTTCAAGTATTCTCCATATACACATAATCCTCATGATGCTTTCATCATGCAAAGCCAGATAATTTCATGAACCATTTATACCCTCTAAGAATAATTCCTCTACTTACAGTCAAAGCAACAAGCAAAACAAAATCTCTTTATGATGTTTTCATGTCCAGTTCCTTTAAATATACTCTCTCCCTCCATATCTATAATATTCCAACCATAGCCCTATAATTCTTCCCAACCAAAGTATCAGGTACACTCTCTCCCACTGTCCCATGGTACTTAAACCCTCCTTAAGTAAAGTATGGATTAAGATAAAATCATTTTCTGATCTTTTTATACCTAACCCTTCTAAGTAGGTTTACAAGTACCTCTGTCCTTACTGTACTACAAACCTCTAGTTGTCACTACTGGTTTAATTATAAAACCTTTAAACACTCTAAGAACTTGGACACTGAAGGTTTCTCTTAAGAACTTCAGATTTTATTGTAACACCTGGGAGACACTGGAACAGGACCTATATCAGAGAAAGTGCTGAGCTCTTTGAGCAAGGCAGAATTAAAATAGCTCAAAGGAAGCATGAGATACAAAAATTAAGAGTAAACACCCCAGGTGTTTACCTGGACTATTTGTGCCTGACCTGTTGTAGAGCATTCTGAACTCATATTGGTTGAATCAGTCACAGTAGGAAGCAATGTAATTTAACTCAAACATACTGTTTTCATTTTGGTCTTCTTCAATAACAGAGGACAAGAACCAACCATACCTATATCCTCTTAGTACATTCTCTTCAACTATATTTAACCTTTTCACTATCCTAAGAGAAATACAATACTCAAGAGTTACAAGTATTATCTTCCCTTATAGGATTGTATACAATTTTATGCTCTTGAGTAACATTTGATTTTTCCCCCCTTTCCATACCTTTTCATCCTTTCCATACCTTGATAATTATATTTGAAGACTGAATTCTCTTTTCAGTTCTGATCTTTTTATCAGGAAATTTTGGAAGTCCTCTATTTTATTGAATCTCCATCTTTTCTCCTGACATAATATTCTGAAATTTGTAGGGTTGTAAATTCTTGGTTGTAATTCCCAAAATATCATAATCCCTCTGATCCTTTAATGTTGAAGTTGATAAATCCTGTGTAATTCTGATTGTGCTTCCTTTGTATTTTAATTGCTTCTTTTGGACTGCTTGCAGTATTTTCATCTTTATTTGAGAATTCTTGAATTTGGCTTTGATAGTTCTTGGAGTTTTTATCCTGGGATCTCCTCCTGGAGGTGTTCTGTGTATTCTTTAAAGGACTATTTTGTCTTCTTGATCTAGGATATTGGGAGAGTTTTCCCTGATAATATAGTGAAAGATATTTTTTAATCTCTTTCTTTGATCTAGGTTTTCTGAATTTTCAGTGATTCAGAAATCATCTATCCTAGATTTATTTCCTGGTTGTTTACTTTCCTAAAAGGTACTTTACATTTTCTTTAATTTTTCAGCCTTGATTTAGTTTGATTGATTCTTGTTTTATAGATTCTTAATTTCTATTTGTCCATTTCTAATTTTTAATTTTATGTTCTTCAGTTAGTTTTTGTGCTTTGGGGCAGCTAGGTCGAGCAGTGGATGGAGAAACAGCCCTAAAGAGGACCTAAGTTCAAATCTGACATCAGCCACTTAATAATTGCCTAGCTGTATGACCTCGGGCAAGTCACTTAACCCCATTGCCTAAAATAATTTAAAAGAAAGTTTTTGTGTTTCCTTTTCCATTTGGTTAATTTTATTTTTTGCTGAGTTACATTCTCTTTTCAGGAGGTTGATTTGAGTTTTAAATGAGTTGCATTCCTTTTCTAATTGTTCAATTTTATTTTGGGAAAAGTTATATTCTTTTTTTCCAGTTGGTTATTTTTACTTTTAAAAGTAAAAAAGGAGTTAATTTCTTTGGCAAATTTTTCATAATTTTCCTGCATGAGACTCATTTCTTGTTTGCTTTTTTTCTTCTTCCTCTCTTCTTTTGTTTTTAAATTATTTTTAAACTCTTCTATGAGGTTTTGAATTTGGGTCCAATTCATAGATTCCTTTAAGACTTCCATCTAGGTAATTTGTCATTGCTTCTTCTTTTGAGATGGCATCTCTATCAGCATAAGTAGCTTTCTATGGTTAGTGCTTTTTTAGTTTAGTTTTTTTTTGTTGTTGTTGAGCTCTGCTCCTAGGGTAAAGGGAGTTTAGTCCTGAACTTTTTGATCAGGGACTGAATTCTAATCTTGGTTTATGCTTGCCAAGATGTTGACTATGCAGCTGAGGCATTGGCTATGTAGAGGTTTGTTTCCTCCTTTATGTCCAGTCTTTGCCTATGCAGTGGTTTGTTACCAACCTTGCTCTGTCTGTTGCCCTTGTGTTCCCAGGGTTCAGACTTTGTCTGGGAAAGTCCCTGCTGACTTGCTATCTATCTGCTGGGACCTGTGTTTTTTTCCCAATTGTCAGGATCTGGGCTGGCTAAAAGTCTCCTGCTGGTTTTCCCCACTCTCTTGCCTGGTTGGATTTTGCTTCCCACCCTCTCACCCCTATCAGAAGACAGATCTTTACTGAAGATCCTCCATGATATTTAAAGTTGAAAACTTGTTTCAATCTCTTTTTTTGGTGGAATTCAATGTTGTGTAGGGAAAAGCTCCAGGTACATGCTAGCTTCTAGCAACCATCTTGATTCTTCCTGGAAGTCAGTTGTTTTGTCTGTGAAAGAGACATGCTTTGTCAAGAAAAGATATCAGTTAACCCAGAAGTCAAAAGTCAAGAGGGACATGTCAAATCACACAGAACTGAAGGACTTCTATTTTCTTTTCTGGAGAGACCAGATGAGAACAGTTCTATTGACTTCTTTAGTTGACATAATGCTTATAATAGGAGCTACAAGATAGCTCCACTAACCTACAATTGAGTTCTTTTCTTTGTTGGTTTCTGATCCCTGTTTCCTCTTTCTGGTATCTTCTCTTGGATACAACATGCTAACTAAATTCATGCCCCTGAATTCAGTATGTGAGTTGAAATTTAAAGAGGAAAAATAAAATGCCAGACTGAGTTTGTGAAAAATGCTGAGAACAATAGGATTCCTTTTGAATTATATTCTGCACAAGAAAAACAAAATTGAGTAAAGCTCAATGTTTTGGCATATGGTGTTATGTTTGCTAACTATGGTCCAGAACCAGAGCTCTAAGTTATAGTAGCAAGATTCCATCTCAGAGGTTTCTCTCCTTGGTTCATTTCCTCTGTCAGAGTTTTGTCTGGGAGAATCAGAATGATTCTGCTTGGATCTAGAATATGCTAGGTTCTAGAATTTCTTTACTTGATCTAAAAACTCTTCCCATTCTTCTCTCTGAGAAACTCAGTCCCAGGATTTCTCATCTTATTCATGATTCCTTCTGTTATTCCCCTTTCTTTGTGCCATGTGGTTCCCTGGTAGAGTGTCAGTCTTCTCCCCCAAGAAACTGAGTTTCAGTAGTTTTAGTTCTTCTCTAATTTTTTCAACTCTAGTATTTCCTAGGTATCTAGTTACCAAGAAATAAACTTTTTTTTTTAGGTTTTTGTAAGGCAAACGGGGTTAAGTGGCTTGGCCAAGGCCACACAACTAGGTAATTATTAAGTGTCTGAGACCAGATTTGAACCCAGGAACTCCTGACTCCAGGGCTGGTGCTTTATACACTACGCCATGTAGTTGCCCTCAAGAAATAAACTTAATCAAGTACTTAATGCTGGCAGACTGGGGAAGGAGTCAATGGAGAAAAAGAGATAAAAGATGAGAGAGAGAGAGAGAGAGAGAGAGAGAGAGAGAGAGAGAGAGAGAGAGAATACTTGGTGGAGCCAGGTAATCAGGTAATTCAGGAAACAGGAGAGAATGAGATCAAAGAGACAGATGGAAGAAATAGCCACGGAAAGAAAGAAGTCTTTTCCTCTGAGACTACAAAAAAAGAAGAGGGGAATATAAAATAACAGAGAACATTTTTGAGATGAGACAAAATATCATGATTTCATAAATTTAGAATTTTGAGGGATTTCAGATGCCATCCAGCCCAATACTCTCCTCCTTTTATAAGGGAGTTGGGTGGGTAGCAACCTCACCTTGCAGGATTTCTATGAGAATCAAATGAATTAATACTTGGATAAAGCACTAAGTTCAGTGTCTGGCGTATAATAAGCAACATATACTTATTCCATTTCTTTCCCAGTTAAAAAAAAAGAAATTCTAGTAACTTGCCCAAGGGCAAACAAACACTAAATATGGAAGATAGGATTTGAACCCAGATATTTTGACTCCATAGCCAATGGAAATAGATGGAGAATGTTGAAACCAAAAAGATCCAGATTCAATTTTCCATCTGGAATATATTGGCTATGGAAACTTGGATAAGTCTCAAAACTCCTCTAGAGTGTTCTAGGCAACTGTAAGACTATAATTGCAAAGAAAATGTCAGTCTATATTGGCAGAAGGCATTTTTTCAAACAATACTTCTCTACAACAATTAAATAAATCACTGATCCCACCCCTGTGTCTCCTTTTAAACACTTAGTAAAGAAGTGTGGGTTCACTAAGAGTCCATCTGGATGACCATTCACCAGGGATGCTGTGGGTGGGAATTTCTGTGTGGGATGAAAGTTCAGATGACATGACCTGTAAGATTGCCTTCCACTCACAATATTGTTTTCAGAAAAGCAGTTTGTAAATTGTAAAGCACTTAGTAATATGATTGTGGTGATGAAGAGCTTGAGAAAAATAACAGTGATGATCATTCTGTCAACTGTAACAAAGGAATTGCAACCTTGAAGAAGTTCCAAATATTGGCTGGTCTTTTTTTAGAATTATCCAGGTGGTCACAGCTGTTCTCATAAGTTATCATTTGACTCAAGGGTTTTTCTTGAGGAAACTGCATTGTTCTAATCCATAAATAACACGCAAAAATGTGGTGAAACAGAGAAAGGAGCAGTTAATTAAATTATAAACTAAAACAACAAGGGAAAAAACTCAAACCAATCAATCCTTAAGCACTGCCTGGTAATCCTGTACATTGAGGTAATTCAGTGGATAGGAAAATGGAAAAATAGAAAGTCCTGAATTTGAAGGAGTTGTGTGGCCTTGGGTAAGTCACTTAAAATATGTTTCCCTCAGTTTCATTACTTGTAAAATGAGAATAATAATAATCAACCTTCCACAGTTGTTGTGAGAATTGAATGAGATAATATTTATAAAGCTCTTTGCAAAGTACTTTATGAATACTGGTTGACTACTCTTAGTATTGTCTCTTACCAGCACCCTGTAAGAGTTCCCACAGCCACTGCATTATAAACAAAGTCCACTAAACATTTATTCAATATCTACTCAGTTCAAAGTATCATAACAGAAGCATAGTAGGAGATACAAAGTTTGGATTGTATTATTTTTGTGGAGGAGCTTATATTCAACTAAAATTGCAACAATATATAAAAAGGGCAAAATTGAATACAAAAATGATATGATGGGAGAGGGGATTGTTACCAATTAGAGCATTTAGAAAAAGCAGCATTTGAATTGGGTTTTAAAGATCTTAACTTTAGAAACTGTAGCTCTAGTTCGAATCCACTCATCTTATTGTTTTTTTGTTTTTGCTTTTTTTGCAAGGCAATGGAGTTAAGTGATTTGCCCAGGGCCACCCAGCTAGGTAATTATTAAATATCTGAGGTCAGAGTTGAATTTAGGTCCTCCTGATTCCACTGCCCCACCTAGTTGTGCTAATCCTCTCATTTTAAAGATGAGGAAATCAAGAATCAAAAAGAGTTAAAATTATTTGATGAAGAAACCATAGCTTAATAAGTAGCAGTGTTAGGATTTGGATTCAGGTTTATCTGTTTTCAAATCCAGCATTTCTTTTAAAAATTGAGTTATATATATTTTCAATTATTCAACATTTTTTCTCCTTCCACCATCACAAGAGAAGAAAAAGAAAGCCTTATAACAAATATGCATGAACAAGTTAAAATTTTTTCTCATATTGATCATTTCAAAACATGTATATCTGAGACTGCATGTTCGGTCCAGCACTTCTTGCTCAGGAAGGGGATACACACACACACACACACACATGCATACATACACATATTTGTGTGTGTGTGTGTATATATATTCATACAAATGTTCATACATAAGAATACATATATAATATACATGCCTATATATGTAATTTCCTCCAATTATACTTTAAAACCATTTTAAATTTTTAAAAAAAGTTTTAAGAATTCTAAATTATATTCCTCCTCTTCCCTCTCTCTGAGAAGATAACCAAGCAGATACAGTTTATACTTGTGCAACCATGCAAAACATTTCCAAATTAGTCATTTTGTACAAGAAGTCTTAAAAGAAAAAAGAATGAAAGAAAGTGAAAAGTAGCATACTTCAGTCTGTATTTCAACATTGTCATTTCTTTCTCTCAAGGAAGATCTTCTGTTTCATCATTAGTCCTTTGGGATTGTTTTGGATCACTGTATTGCTGAGATTAGCTAAATCATTCATAGCTCTTCATCAAGCAATATTGCTGTTGTGTATAATGTTCTCTTGGTTCTGTTTACTTCACTTTGCATTAGTTCATGTATGTCTTTGCAAATTTCTCCAAAATTATTCTGTTTGTCATTTCATGCAGCCCAATAATATTCCATTACAATCATATAACACAGCTTGTTTAGCCACTGCCCAATCAATGGACATCCCTTTGACTTCCAATTCCTAGTCACTACAAAAAAAACCTGTTATGCACATACATGTACATATGTTTTTGTACATATACAAGCTTTCCTTTTTTATGTATTTGGGATATGGATCTAGTAGTGGAATTGTTAGATAAAATGGTACGCATAGTTTTATAAAGCTTTGTGCATAGATAGGAGTAGCATTCTTTATCAATGACATTCTGTAATAATAATTGCATTTATCAAGAGATCTTAAGCCATTTAAAGTTGCTTACTTTTGTCATGTTGCTATTGTATAAATTATTTTCCTTTTTCTTTTCAGTACACTCTACATTAGTTCATATGTCTTTGCAGTTTTCTCTGAACCTATCCCTTTTATCATTTGTTACAGTACAACAGAAGCTATCATTCTTTCTATTTGCACCATATAAGTGAGATGTTCTTAAATACTTACCCCTTATTCATTCTGCTTAGCAGATGACCAGGCCTCTTTTTTTTAATCAAAAGATCAAAGCATTACTACTCCTTTATTCCTCCAGACTTTTGTATCTTTCCATATTCTTTCCTCATTGCCTCCATTCTTGAAGGAAAAAATTTCCTTTCTTCTTTTCCAAGACCAAATCTGTCCCTTGTGCCATTGGTACCATCACGTCTCTTAGAATATAAACTCCTAGAAGGTAGGGACTATTTCAGCTTTATTTTTTTTGCCCTCCAAACTAATATAGTGTCTGGTACAAGTACTTAATACCTTAATTGTTAATTGGTTGTTGATTTGTTTCCACTTCTTCCCTGATCTTGTTCCATAAAACATACTTTCATTTATAACTTCTCTCCAGAACCTTCAATCCTTCTCCTCTACCCATGAACATGTTAAATTTTCTTTTAGCATTAAAAAAATTTACCCCAATTTTGATGCTCCATTAATGATATAACTATTTTTTCTTTTTACTGCCAAGCTTCTAGAAAGAGTAATCTTAACTCCTCTCATATGAGAGGAAGATTTTGCAGAGGGTTGAACTCTGACTATAAAACTCTAAGAGATCAATTACTCCAGAAACTGGTTTCATTCTGAAACCTTTATTTGATAAGAACACATTTTGGAAAAATCTGCCATCCCACAATTGCAATAAGAAAGAAAATGCTTGATAGAGACTGGGGGGAAAGAATGATTTGATTAATCCAGTACCTTGTTAAATTTCTGAGAATATAAAGATCAAAGTAGAAAGAATATTAAAATAAAGGATAAACAAAATAATGACACTTGATATCTTATAAAATAGAAATTATCAAACCACTCTGAGTTTTCTTTTTTTTTCCTTGAAGATAACAAGCATAATGTATTAGAAATGAAATGTACCTCTGTTTCTTATGTGAAATGAATTAGTTACACTGGCAAATTTTTTGAGTTCCCTCTAGCTTCGTCCTATGCTCTTATTTCAGTAACTTATCTCATGTTTAGGAATGAGAAATTATATTTAGACTACCAATGGAAAATGGAAACTGTTAGAGGGTTTAGAAACTCAAAGGTTGTATAAAACATGAGCCTAAGGATTCAAGCATCGCATAATAATTCATTCTTTTTTAGAGAATTTATGCCTTGTGTTCTTTAGGGGAGAGGAGAGGGAACAGGAGAAACAAAAATAGATTATTACTCTGGTGGTCATGAAAATGTTTTAAAATCAATGCTGATTTTAAACTGTTACTGATGATTTCTCTTATCCATGTCTAGGTTTATTTCTACAATATCACAACCTGCCACACCCTTGTTCCCTATAATCTTATGATAATACTTCCTGTAATAGAGATATGAGCAATGTACCTTGACTGACCATGTGACCATAACCTCTCTGAGCTTCAGTTTTCTCAGCTATAAAATGAGGATAATAATAATAATAATAATAATACCATCTATGTCACAGGGTTGACATGAAAAGATAACATGAAAAGTATCAGAAAACTTTAAAGAACTATAAAAATGTTAGCTATTATTTACATTTCCTGAGCAGTGGAGAAGATTAGACTCTAGTCTAGAAAAATGAATAAGAAATAATATTGCTTAAACCAAAGGTACTGGAGGCACTAATCAACTTTATTGAAGAAACCTAGAAATGTGGCCAACTGTAGCTTACTTAATTAATGTCAAGTTTCATATCTAGTAGTCAAATATAGCTTCAAGAAAATATCAGCTGGAAATTTTTTAAGCTTACTATGTATTGAAATCAATCATTTCTATTATTGTAGCATAGTTGAAGAATATTTCAAAGCTTTAAAACTAGGAAGACAATCAATAGGATGCATGTATGTGTTCCAGTAAAATTTTATAACCTTGATCTTAGCTGGAAAAAAAGAAAGGTTTAGGTCAAAAATTTGAAATTACAGACACGTAATCACACTGCTGGCTGATATAGTTTTACTCTGACTTCTCACAAAGCTGAATTAGCTTTAAGGTGACTGAATACCTCATTCTTCCTTCCCATTATCTCCTTCATCCATCGCCTTTCCATTCTCCCTGCTGATATTGTAATGCAAGTCCCTAATATCCTTCTCCTTTATATTGCAACTTTTCCCTATTTGATGTTTTCAGTCTCTTTTTCCCCCCAACCTGTTCTACACATTGCTGCCAGATTAATCCAAAGCACCCTGAGGCATTATTGTGATCATATTATTCCTTTCTCAGAAATCTTCACTGTTTCCCATTATCTAGTGAATAAAGTCCAAGTTCTTAAGCTGGCAATACGGTCTAAATTTATGTCACCAGATTTTTCTCCCACAACTCCCTACATAAATTCTATATTCCACTTTAATTTGTTTCCTCTTGATTCAATTAAATCCCGCAAACTGTGTAAACCACTGTGCTAGGCAAGATAAAAAATGAAACAATACCTATCTGCAAAGAGTTTGCATTTTACTGGGGAAAAGTGATTTGCACATGGATAAGTAAATTCAAGGTAAATGGAGAAGGGAGAAAGTAATATTTTGGGGGGGGAACAAGGATACAGAGAAAGGGGGTCACCTTTTGGGTGGCTAGGTGGCCACCTTAGTTGAGTACTGAAGATGAGTATTCTGAGAAGTAGAAAGGAAGAAACATGTATTCAGTGAAATGTCTTTTCATTGGAGAAAGAAGATGATGGCATTCCAAGTTATTTGAAGAACTAGTGGTCTAGTTTAGCTGGATTGTAGAGCACATGACTGCTAGTAATATAAATAAGGTCATGATTGTAGATTGGGGTTATAAGACAAAGGGTTTAAAATGACATGTTAATGAGTCATATTATATCCTGGATGCAATATGGGGAGCCACTAAGGGTTTCTTAACAGGAGAATAAAATAGTTATTTTGGAGACTTAGGGATATTATTTTGATTTTTATGTGGAACATTCATGTGAGGTCACTTAGGAAACTAATAAAGTATTTTAGGCAAGCAGTTATGAGTAATGAGAAGAAAGGAATTTTTGTGAGATATATTATGGAAGAAAAAACTAGAATTTGAAAACTGAGTAGAGGATGGGGAGAGAAGCGGGTAGAAATAGAAGACAGAGTCAAAAACTCCTCCACCTGGCTGCCTCTTGTCCTTCATTCTTAAAGAAGACTATATATCTGGCCTCAGAACACTTAATAATTACCTAGCTGTTTGACCTTTAGCAAGTCACTTAACCTTATCTTGTAAAAAAAAAAGGTGGAAAAACAACACAGTTGGAGACTCATAAAAACATTGAATTATAGACCTGGAAGGAACCTTCAAGAATTTCTAGCCCATTCCTCTCAATTTACAATCATTTCTTTTTTCCTTGAGTTGGGGGAGTATCATTGCAAAGGTATCCATGCTTCCAAATACCTTGACAGTTTAGCATTTACTATATTAGTCATTTTTCATTGACATATTTTCTATTATTAATGTTTATACTTTATACTTTATACACAGTCTGAATCTCAATATTGGGGTAATATGAATCACAAAAAAATACATTCATTTCCCCTGATTCAGGAAACTTAGAGGGCCTAGCAAGTTCTGTTTTTAGAGTTCTTATCCTGAGATCCAACAATTTGCCTTTTAATACTTTGATAACTGTATTTCAGCAAAATTGTTTTCTTTACAATCCTGCACATTTTATTTAATATTTTTAAATTATATTATGTGCATTCAAAAGCATTCTGAGAGAATTTCATAGGATTTTCCAGGTAGCTCAAGAGCTCCATGACATACAAAAGAAGATTAGGAATCCTCTCTCTAAACTTTAGACTTTGGTTGTATATCAATTTAAGAAACAAATTCTTCATTTCCAGGTATAGATGAAGAATAAAAATATCTCTTCCTTTCCCTTTTCCCTTTCCTTTTCTCCTTTTCTCATCCCTTTCCTTTCCTTCCCTTGTCCAAACATGCATGCATATATATATATATATATATATATATATATATATATATGTAATATCTTTGTTCTTAAGGAGTTTGCCTCTAATAGATGGGAGGCAGGGAGGCATGCATTCAATATGTAACTGGATATAAAAATGGATAAGGTAAATACAAAGAAAAAGCCCAGAAAAAAGTCCTATAAGAAATTAGAAGAGAGAAAGATTACTTTCACCTGGGTTGGGAGTAGAAGTATTGGTAATATATGTCACCACATCATGACTTCTGATTGCCCTAGACCACTGGATCCATGTTCTTCATGTATCTGTGGATAGTATCTGAGTAGAACTTTAAAGAGATGAACTTTCACAGTTAGAGTTGGGGTAAGTTCTTTCTGTTTATTTAGAACAGACATGGAGATGGAAATGAGGAAATGAGGACAAAAAAAGAAAAGATATAGCTGGTTTGTCACCAGGAGGATGAATTGGAAAAAGTACGTAGCTTCTATACTCCTATTATGTTGACATAATCCAAGGAAAAAATGTTGAAGATGAAATGACAAAGCATTGAAAATGATAGAAATGAATCATACCACCCATACTTCTGAGAGAGAAAGGCAATGGGCTCCAAATGATGAATGAGACATACATTTTTGGCCATTGTCAATGAAGAAATTTGCTTTGCTTTGTGCATAATTGTTCCAATGTTTTTGTTTTTCTTTCTTTTTTGTTGTTATTTAATTGCAAGCATGGCAGAGAGGAGAAAAATAAATGTTTGCTAAGTAAAAGTTTAAAATTTTAAAAAGGAAATGAATCCATAGCATATTTTAAAAATTCATCCTTCTATTCCAGTCTTATAGAGATGCTTGGGTTTTCTTTAGATTAGATTTTTAAAAAACTCCATGATTCTATATAAATATACATATTTGTATATATATATATATGTGTGTATTTATATGCTACCATAATCACTACCACCAGCACTGTCATCGTCATACATGTGATATAGGTAATATTTTAGCACAATAACCCACAATTTTTGTAAAATAACAAAGATTGCTAAACAACAAAAAGTAAAAGATATTCAAAATGATGTAGAACAATCTAATATGTAGGGTACCAGAATCAGAACCAAAATATCTTTATAGGCTAGAGCATTAGGTCAAATTAAATATGATTTAATTAGAGATAAATATTGACACAGGTTCAAAAACTCAAATTCACAGATACAAGTTGAGGGAGGAATAGTCAGATAAAAATTCATGGGGTTTTAGTGAGTGCAAGCCCAAAATGAGTCAAAAGTGTCATATGGCGAAAAAAAAATTGAATGTGATCTTGAGATCAAGTATCCAAAGCCTACAGAGACTATAACCCTCTGTACTCTCTGCCCAAGTATGGGGTTTAGTTCTGGCATCATATTTTAGGAGGGACTATGATAAACTAGAGGGCATCTAGAGGAAGATGACCAATATATGAAGAATCTGTAGCTCATGCCATATGAGGATACTTTGAAGGAATTAGACTGGAGAGGAGAAGATAAGAGAAATGTGATAGATGACTTTATATATCTGAAGGGATGTTATGGAAAAAGAATAAATTGGTTATGCTCTCCAGAGGGCAAATAGTGGATGCAGAAAGGTAACAAGGCACACTTCCTTATATCCAGAACTGTCCCAAAGATGAAAGGACTGCATGTAGGAGGTAGTGGAGATTGAAGGCTAATGGCTAATTATCAAGAATATTATAGAAATAAATTTCATTCCTGTATGTGTTGCACTAAATACCTTTTGTCTGTTTTTAACTCTGTGATGTAATTGCTTGGGAGGGGGAACATACAAGAGAAGTCTAGAGTGTCAAAAGTCATAGGTGGGGTCAAGTGGAGAATAAATGTAAGGGAAGAGGTCATGGAATTTAAAATTTAACCTTTGAAACAACAATGTCATTAGAGTGGTGAATTCAGAAGCCAGGGACTAGAAAGTCAGAGGCAAGGAAGCAGAGTCACCAAGTACATATCCATCTTTCTAAGAATTTATCAGTGAAAGGTGGAAGAAAATAAGATGACAGCTTGCTGGGATGACAACCTCAAAGGAATATATATATATATATATATATATATATATATATATATATATATATATATATGTATTTAGGGATGGAAAAGATGAGTATGTTTGTAGATAGTAGAGGAGTTAGTATAAAGAGACTAAAGTTGATTATGAACGAATGGCATTTATATACAACAATGAAGACAAAGCTGAGATTAGATAGCACAAATTTGGACCCAGTCACTCTATAATCAATATGGTTGTAAAACTTTCTCCAGAGGTATTCACGATCACAAGAATAGGTAAGAAGGTAATCGGTGGGGATGACCCAAAGCTTAAGAAAGGTAAGGAATGAATGGGAGCAAAGAGTCCAAGGTTAGAGGACAACATATTGGTGAATCTGTTAATTATAAAATCAAATTATGAAGAGAGGAAAGAGACTAGAGCAGGGATTATGGACTGGGAATGGAATAGGGAGTTATAGGAACTAGAAATCATGGTAAGGACAAGCAAAGGAAGAGTTGGGAAGCTAGAAGATTAAGCTCAGAAACAGCTATTTTGGAATTAATAATAATGAAAATGATACAATTTGGAGTGATGATAAAATCTGAAATACTATCTGTACTTTACAGAAAACTTTCTCTGCTCACTTTAGTTGGAAATAATCCATTCCCTCCTCTGAAATCATATAACTTCCTTTTTGTATGGCTTCTATGGTATTTACCACATGTCACTTTATATTGTGAATTGTGGCTTGCCTCTCCTACTAGAATGCAAGAGCCTTGAGGGTAGGACTGTGTTTTACTCATTTTTGTATCTTGTGAAGCACCTAGTACTATATACCTTACACATATGTCATAGGTTTCAATAAATGTTAAATGACTCTAGAGATGAATGTCTTATGCTTTAAGAGATTTCAATAATATAGAATATTCTGTATAATAAAGAATATTAACTCCTGGCCACCAGACATTACCTTCAGAGCAAAAAGCAAAATAAAACAAAAAAAGGGATTACATCCTTGATCACATAGCTCAATTGAATTCAACTACATTCAACTACATTTCACCGTCATTCTCCCTTAAAAAGGGTAAGATATTTTTAATACCATTTTATAGTTGGGCAAGTGAGGCTAAGAGTCTTCTTGCTTCTAATCACTTCAATGGCCAAGGTACAATATAGTGTGTGTGTGTGTGTGTGTGTGTGTGTGTGTGTGAAAAACAAAGGAATCCTCAGACAGTGAGCATTATATGTCCAATGTAATATATATATATGTATGTCAGTGATTAGAATTTTTCCATAAAGTTTACTAACATGACATCTGATTTTCATCTGTAAGAATTATCATTGTTTTGTATTTAAATTAAGAATAAACACATAGAATTTAATGATATTTTGTATCCTACTTGCTTTATATAAGCTGAGACTAAGAATTCATCAGGGTTTCTGCTTTCTCCATTGGTCCTTTCACTTGGAATCACAGACACATTTTGATTTAAGTCATGTGTGAATATGTTCATTCACACATTTTGATTTAAGTCATGTGTGAATATGTTCATTCACAGCAGGCTCTCATATTGTGAGAGATCCTTTGAAAAGATAGAGCATCATTGCTGACTTTTGTATAAATGAATTGCAATCACTGATATAGAAAGGAAAATAAAACTATAGTGATAGTATAAAATCCTGGAAGGATCACTATAAGCCTATTCATTCTATTATCATTATCCTGTCCTAGATTATATTGAGAAGTGCAACTGCAACAATTTGTAGTCGATGGACTCTGCCTTCTACTGCCACCTATGTCACCTAATAGCTACAAAAGCTAAGGCAAGTTTCTTTACCTTTCAGGGCCTCAGTTTACTTATATGTAAAATGAAAGGATTAGACTATATGGCTTCAAAGATCCCTATCAGCACCAAATTCATGATCCAATATTCCTACTATGAAACAGACTCCCCAAAATAAGGAGGGGTCCTCACTGAGTTTTGACCTGTTAGAAATAAGTATGTGTTAATCTGCTCAGAGTTCCTCCTAATCAGAAACAAATGCTACCTAAGATTTTTGGCTTTAAGAAAAAGAAAAGCAGATTTAAATTAACAAACACATTTATTAATATTTTTCTAAGTTGTAGACTTTGTCAGAGTGTGTGTATGTGTGGGGTGGGGGGGGAAGGAACGGTTAGCTAGAGAGCCAGACCCTTCAAAATGGAGGCTTACTGCTGTTCTTAAATAGCTTTGTCCATCAGAAGGTGTGACATGAAATGTTGCCTTGGTTTATCCAATCAAAGAAGGGTATGGTGCACTGATGTAGGATGGGGCACAGGAAAGCTGGAAAGAGGTGGAGGGAACATTCTATTAGAAGGATTCTAAAAGACCTTCAAAGCAATGTTAACTGGGGATGCTCCTGATGGAATTAAGAAAGCAAGTCGTTGTTCTGTTTACAATTGAGGGGACTTCTCTTTTTAATTGCTAAATTGACTTATTAAAGGTGGCCCATTTTGATAGTGAAGTGAAATTTGGAACTCACCCACCAGATTTTTCTCTAATTTGATCTGATTTTTAAAAGGATGCTTTATGTGAAAGGTGAATTTCCAATCATTTGTGTTCCAGAAACATGTTTAAAATACATATTTTAAAGGGAAAAATTCATTGTTCACACTACAAAGACCACATTAAAAACAATAGAAACCCATATATATTCTTAAGGATTTTACTTTTCCTCTGCCTTTTGCAGAGGAAAGGGCATTTGCTTTGGATTCAGGAAACCTGAGTTTGGTTCTACTATGTCACAACTCTGTGACCTTGGACAAGTCTTTTAATTTCATTAAGTCTTAAGTTTTCCCAAGTTATAAAATTGTAGAAACTGAAATTTTTGCACTATCTTTGTAATGAGAATCTATGAGATTATGAGTCATCTGAAACTTTAAATTTTTTTTGTTGTTATTCAGTTATTTTCAGTTATGTCTGACTTATCATAACCCATTTTGAGATTTTCTTGGTAATAATACTGAAGTAGTTTGCCATTTCCTTCATTTTACAGATAAGGAAACTGAAGCAAAGAAGATTAAATAACTTGCCCAGGGACACAGAACTAGTAAAAGTCTTTAGCCAGATATCAGTAATCTTGACTCTAGCTTTGGACAGATCTCAAATGTTTGTGAAAAGAATACAGTTGAATGTATATACACACATGCATGCATGTAATATACATATACACATGTATTTAACATATATTAACGTGTATTGTATTGTGTGTATATTTAAACTTATGTAGTTATATTTTATATGCTATTTATATGTAGTTATGCAAACCAATTCATTTGTGTTCTATTTTAAACCTGGCAATATTCTAAACTGAAGCCTTATACATGGCTAGGCTATCCAAGGTACATAGTTCATTTTCCATCATACTTATCCTAAACATCCTGCCCAATTTATCATGGAAAAAATAAAATAGAACTGGGTCCATAACCCAAGGAAATACAAACAACAAATCAAGTTTCACTATATACCAACATTTGTTTCAGCAGCACTTTTGAAGTGATAGAAGCAAAACAAAGCAAAACACTGAGAAGTGGAAACCCATAAATCGATAAATGATTGAACAAATTGCTGTATAATAATACTACCTGCAAGTTCAATAATGCAAATGGAAATCACACTAAAAGGCAGCCACTTGCTGAAGAAGAGAAATGATGGACAGCTCCCCAAAAGAGAAAGATGAAAGAAGCTTCCTTTTCTCTTTGGCAAAATGGAGGAGGGAGCAGAAATTTGTAGACTATCAGAAGTAGTTGTTTTGTCTGACAGCTTTATTTAACTGTTTTTATTTCTTTTTGAAGAGAGGTTTTACTGACTGGACAGGGAAGGAGATGATGGTTTATTTGAAATTACTTTGTTTCTAAAAACAAGAATGGTAGCATAATTTAAAATGTAATTTTAAAAAATTTTAAAAAGAAAAAATATGAAGAAAATGTCTTTTGGGGATCAAACAGCATAATCTTATTGAAAGGCACTTACTTTGGGATTTGAGTATGGGGACTGCTATGCTAAGTCACCAGTCTTACTTTCTCCTCTGGGACCATCTGGGCCCAGATATGAATCAGGACCATGGAGATGGTCCTATATGCTAGTAGATCAGGGTAAGTGACTTGTCCAATGTCACAAAGCTAGTAAGGGTCTGAGACCCTTTGATTTGACTGCAGGTCCTCCTACCTGCAGGGATGATGTACTATCTACTACATCATCTAGTTGTTTTGGATGGTAGACTTGTGATTTCTCATTCCTCCAAAAGAATCCTCACTACCATATTTTCCTTGGGATATACTGTTATTTTATAGGAATTGGTTTAATTTATTATCTACACTGGGTTTTTTTTTTATTTCTCTGATGACTCTGAAGTCAATTGACTCATTTTTATGTATCAAATTTTAATTTAAATTTAGAAAACATCACAGAATGGCTTCACATTAAGATCAAAGAGACCAAAATCAAAGAAATATATTATAAATCTATATGTATATAAATATATATATATATATATATATATATATTCAAATGAACCAAAATAGTTCACATTTTCCTTATTCAAGTTTGTAAGCCCTCAGGGCCACCACCCACATCTCTGAAAACCTTCTGGAGACTGGAGGCTGTAATTGTAAAAGCAAACACAAATTTTCTTGAGTTGTCTTCCCCCACCCTTCCACCCACTTGATTCCTTTTCAGTCAAGAATGACTTTTTTTCTTGGAATTCTCTTATCTGGAACACCACAGATAAACCCCTGGCTATAAATGTTTAGCATGAAAGAGTTTAGTTAGATATAGGGAAGAATCTTTCTTTTTCAAAGTGATTAAACTGTGAAATAGACTATTACTGGAAACTGCATAATCTCCATCCCAAGAGATGCTAAAAAATAGGACAGCTTGCCTGATGTTTTGGATGAGTGTAGTAAAGTCTTGTGTAGAGGCATAAAACAAAACAAGATGACTTCTTGACATTCCTTTGAACTCCATGGTTCTATGGACAGTGAGAATAAATATCAACATAGGGTATTGACTCTTCTTTATAAACTGATATTGAAATATAATGTTTAAAATTGATTTTCTGCAGTTTTGCTTTCTATGGGGACAGTGATTATAAGGAAAAGACCAACAAATCTAGAGTCGTGATACCTTTGGATTTGATTTCCATTTCTACTACAAACTTGGAAGTTCCAAGCAAGTCACTTCATATCTTGGAGTCTGTTTCCCAAACTATAAAATATCAAAGTTACACTAGATAACCTCCAAAGTCTCTTATTGTTTAAAATAATATCATATGATCTTTACAATGAAAAATAAAAGTTCCTGACCTTTCTTTCAACATTTTCTCCATCCCAGAACCTAAGGTTATATAAGTGGAGTAGAGATCAGAGTAAATTATTTGAGTCATCTAAAAAAATATTTTGTTAGTTATCTGAAATGTCAGGCTAAAGTTATCTGCATTATCTGAGTTAGAGCCTGAATTTTACACATTATTTTGCTTCTCTGCATCTAGTTTGCTCCCATAGACCTATTGTTTTGACTTTCATTACCACTAGGATGGGCACTTTTCCCAAAATATAAACTCATAGAATCTGAAAGATGATTGAACAGCGAGTGATAGCCAATGTCTCTGTCTCTGTCTCTCTCTCCTGTTTCATTGTTGGACAGATCTGATTTTTATCAAACTCTTATACTGAGCTAAAATCTGTTTCCTTATAAATTTGTGTGTGTGTGTGTGTGTGTGTGTGAGAGAGAGAGAGAGAGAGAGAGAGAGAGAGAGAGAAACTTCATGGGTCACTTTTCATTTTCTCAGAAATGACTTTAGCTTAAAACATGTATCAAGTCTTAAAGAAACATCTGTAGGGGCGGCTAGGTGGCACAGTGGATAGAGCACTGGCCCTGAAGTCAGGAGTATCTGAGTTCAAATCCAGCCTCATTCACTTAATAATTACCTAGCTGTGTGGCCTTGGACAAGCCACTTAACCCCATTTGCCTTGCAAAAAAAAAAAAACCCTGAAAAAAAAAGAAACATCTGCAAAGATTTTCATTCTAAAGAAATAATTGCACAAAGGTAGGGTGGATTTATATAATGTGTAATTATAGAATGGCATCAATGTTTTGAAATCAGGAATGAAGCAAAGATTATCATAAAGATGTGAAAGGAAGTGACATGAAGGAATGCTGAGTGATACATATCAAAAATAATCTGAAGCATTCCAAATCAGAAATTAGAAGTGAGTTAAGTCCAATTCTGTTCATTCAAAGAATTTATTGCTTATCTCAAAATTTCAAGTGTAGGTCATGGGGTTTGGAAATGAGCAGGAAATAGAGATCATTTAAATCAATTCCCCCTCTCATTTTCTAAAGTAGAATCACACATTAAAAGGGGGAGTCACTAACACTGGTAGGCCTGGGCCTCTGAGATACATTGATGTACCCTAAGCTCATTGGTAATATATAATTTCTTCCAAAAACAAAAGGGAGAAAGGAGACAAAGGGGCAGAAAGAAAATAGAATGCTCACCTCCACTTAGTTATATGATCGGAATAAATGAATACACATTTGGCTTCACTTTAAAGTCATGTATAGGAAAGGAAAAAAGAAATTAAGCAATTCTGCCATGGATATCATCCCACCATATTACAAGAGTAAATTTAATATAAAATGATGAATATTGCTAAGGCTATGACACTCATTAAAAGAGTTACAGCAAATAAGTGGTAAAAATTTAATGGAAATCTCTTTGCCTAATCAAACAAAGAATAGAGAGGAGGGAAGAGAAAGAATGCATTCCTACCTGTCTTAACCCAAGGTGATGATTTATTAATTATTTTAAAACAGCAACAGGACACTACTTTAGAGCAAGCAGACAAATGGCTTTTTATATATGAGTTTATTCCTTGATGAGCCATGAAATTCTCTCTTAAAAATGAATAAAAGAGGCTTCCAAAAAGATGAATGTTGAAATCTATCTTTGCATGTAATTGAAAAAAATATTCAAAAAGAAGCAAAAGAGAATAAAAGCTGAGATTAAATCAGATTCTTTATAGCCATGTTTGATTTTTGAAATATCATACCCCTCCTTTTTTCCAATCACTTTATTCCACAGGTCTGATAATATTCAGAGTACTTGCTTCTTGTGAAGAAAAGAAATTCAAAAGACATCAGCCTATATGCTGAAAAGAAACATCTTAGTGCACATCCCCAGCAGTTTACAGGTCTCTATGGCCTGATATTTTCAAAATGGACTTGCTGTCTGGATGTTGATTAACTTTTATCAGGATAATTACATCAACAGCTTGTTCATCTTTCTGACAAGAACATACAAACAAATAAAAAACTGTTCTGATGAATCTAGTCATTACAAATACCTTCCATTTGTGAGAGGGTAAAACAGGAAGCATGGAGAGAAAGCAATAATGTTTAAAAAAACTGGTTTGTTAGTCTATCAGAAGGAGTGTCAGAAGCTCTAAATAGTACAGAACTAATACCAAAGAAATGTTCCTCTCAGAAATGACCTACTCAGTGCATGAGAACAATAACAGAAAGAGCAAAGGCAGGAAGGAAGGAAGGAAGGAAGGAAGGAAGGAAGGAAGGAAGGAAGGAAGGAAGGAAGGAAGGAAGGAGGGAAGGAGGGAAGGAGGGAAAGGATGGAAGGAAGGAGGAAGGGGCAAATGAAGGGAGGAAGGAAAGAAAAGAGGAAGGAGGGGAAGGGGGAAAAAGTAAATACTGTAAAATTAAAGAAATCTAATTTTTCCCCCGAAGGAAAGAAAATGATCTCTCTTTCCTTCTTTGTTTCATCTATTATTAGATTTGGTTGGTAAGCTGGCTGATTTTAGTGAAATGTTGTTTCTCCAAAGACACACCCCTCCATTTTTTAAATTTTGTTTTGTTTTGTTATAAAGGCAAAGTCCTTTAGGTAGAAAAGATATTCAAAAATGAAAGTGATATTTTTATAAGTATATGTATATAATGAATCTCATATACATGACACAATCTGAGAAAACTAATGTTAACAGGTTAGGTGAGTTATTCATGATTTTCTAAGTAGAACATCTCAGAACTAGGATTTGAAGCCATATCTCATGATTCTGAGTGTTTTTCCCTATGCCTCATTTTGTCTTCTTGTATATAAAAGATAATCATTATTTTGAACTTACTATTTCTTCAATCAATTAAGTAAATTCAACTTATTGATTGATCCCTGATCTTATTTAGTACAGAAACTTATTTAGTACAGAAACTCATAATTCATCATATATGCTTCTCCACTGTGCATTTCCAGAAATACTCTGGAAGTCTTTCTCTAGGTCTTTTAATATTTCATGAATCTTGAGCCTACCCCTTTGTCATCTATCACTCTAAAGACATGACTGATCTTCTACCTCCTTTTCTCATCATACATGCAATAATAGGTGACATTCATATAAGATCTGCAAAGCATCTTATTTATATCCATTTTTATCCATATTCATTTTTTATCCATAGTTCATCTTCTCCTATAATCCTCAAATAAACTCTAAGAGGTAGCACACACACATACTTATAAAGTATGTATGTATAAATATGGATATTGATAAAGAAATATAATCATAGACACACACATACACTTGACAATGTCTTGACATTTTTTATTCAATTTCTTGTAATCATAATCTTGAGAATATATTACCACTGCCTGAAAATCCATCAGTCATCTTTCTATTGCCCTTCAGTTTACCTGCAGTTTCTGTTCTTCTGAGATTATGATGTTTATAGAATTTTCAACCAAATAGTATCACTTGGAGAATATTGATGTTAAAAAGATTGTTTTGAGGTAATAAGATCAGTTCATTAAATATACCACAAAATTCCTAGTATCAACTCTTTCAGTCTGATTATAGACCCAGTTCATGGGCCTTGCATAATGCCTGTCCAAGATATATGCATTCAACTACTAATTCAATGAGACATCTAAGTGGTACAGTGGATAGTATGACAGGCTTGAACTCAGAAAGACTCATTTTCCTGAGTCCAAAGCTGGTCTTGATTACTTATCAGTAGTGTGACCCTGGGTAAGTCACCTAACTTCATTTGCCTTAGTTTTCTCATCTGTAAAATGAGCCAGAGAAAGAAATGGTAAAGCACTCCAGTATCTTTGCCAAGAAAATTCCAAAATGGTGTCAGAAAGATGAACATGAAGGAAAAATGACTGAACAAAACATCTAATTTAACAGACCCCACAACCAACTATATGCTATAATCTGGGAAATATGTATTCTTCAACTACTTAATTTTTATGGAATGTATAGATTACTTCCTTCTCGTTTGTCCATGAATTTCACTAAGAAAGACCTATAGTGTGCTGGGATTGAATGAAGTTAAAATAATGTTATTGGTGAGTAGAATTATCTTGATAACCATCACATTCATAAATCATTTTTATTCTGTGTGAAATTTGTGTAAAACATTATCCATGACCCTGGTGAATGTTTTTAATTGGCATATGTGTCTCTATTTTAAGGTTCAATTGATTTCTATTCTTCTGAGATTATGATGTTTATAGAATTTTCAACTATATAGTATCACTGGGAGAATATTGATGTTAAAAAGATTTTTTTGAGGTAATAAAATCAGTCAATTAAATATACCTCAACAGTTAAATAAATGTTTACCTCACTATTTCCATTAATGAAATTTTATAATTTTGACATGTGCATGAGAACACTTTGAGGAGAATCTTTAAAGCACAATTTTATTACTTTAAAGATATTTTAGCATAATCAATAAAAATATACACAGCACAATTTATATTACTAAATCTCATATTCATTTTATGACTCTGAATAGAGTACACAGTGTACTATAGAAAACTAATTATGAAAGCCTTCTAATTCCCTTTTCATGTTTTCATCAAGGGTATTATTGATGTTTACAAAGTCCAATTTTGTAAAGTTTGTCCAAAAAATGAAAAGAAGACTGTTAAGTCAGTATATTTTAATAAGTGGTACCAACCAAGCTTTTTTGCATTTTTAAGGAAGTTCCCTTTTTTGAGATAGCTTAAAAAATGATCAATTCATTATTCTCCCTTCAGTTTTATCTGCACATGCTCTTAGGATCACTTTAATTAGGTGGGTTTTATGTCTGACTGTTTGAAGGCTCATTTCTCCCTCTCTTGATGTTTGCCACTTGGTGATGTCATATAGCCCATAATCATTGTTCAAGTTCCTCTTTACAGTTGTGAACATCAAGTCATACTTGGAATCAATATTATCCTTAGGTGCCATCTATCTTCAGTTTGAAAGGAAGTCAAATGAGACAGCATGGTACAGAACATAGCATACTGGACTTGAAGTCAGAAGACCTAAATTCAAATCTTAGCTCTGATATGTTTTAGCTATTTGTTCCTGAGCAAGCAGATCACATAATCTCTCTGAGTCTCAGTTTTATCATCTCCTATAAAAGAGATAAAAACCTATGAGTCAAAATGGTATAGTGTAAGGACTGAGAGTTAAGAGACACCTGGATCTGATGCTTCCCTTTCCAGAACTATTCCTGGTTTCCTGTTTGAAAACTATGCCACCACCACTGTATCCTGAAACTTCTTTCCATACCTGGAACATCCAAACATCCCTGTATCCTCTCCAACCTAGAGTATCTTTCTGTCAAGAAGTGTCTCCTTCTCCTGCTGGTCAGTTAGTCCTTAAGTGTCTGCTTTGTGGAGGGGTGCAGGCTGGTTTCATACCCACCCCCATTCATTACCTTACTTTTCTCTTCCCTTTTGTGGACTTTTTCCCCAATAGAATGTAAATTCCTATAGAGACTCTTTTTAAATTGTTTTGTATCACCACTACTTAGTATAGTATCTAGCATATAGTAAGTTTTGAATAAATTCTTCCTTCCTGCCTTCCTTGCTTTCTTGCTTCTTCCTTTTCCTCACTTAATAATATGATTTCTAAAAATAAGTCTAAATTCTTCAATGTATGTGATCATACATAAGCAAGTATATATACCTTTATAGATTATTAAGCCAACCCCAATGAAAAATTTATATTCTATATCAAAGAACAACAACATTTTACTCTAAAATACAATGCTGGGGAGATCATTTCACTTGAAATTTTAAATATTATACATGGACAGTGAAGTATTTCCTTTGCCTATTGGGTATGTACTTCTACAGATTCATGTGTTTTTATTGTGACCTAACCTCAGCACCACTAAAATCAAGCACAGTAGGCAAAGTCTCCAGGGCTCATTTTAATTCATTTGGTTTGATTTTTCTAGGAGACCTAGGCAACACAATTTTCTTCAAAGTGAAAATTGCCCTTGTGATAACATTAAATTGTAATGACTTTAATTATACAAATTCTGTTCTTACAATCCAGTAGGTATCAGGAAATGGTATGAGTGGCTCACCTCCATAAGATGTATAGGGAAATCACACTTCAATATACAATATACATCCCATCAGATGTATAGGGAACTGTCAACCTTGATGAGTTTGGCCTTAATTAAGAATTAAATGAACATGTGTTAACTTCCAGAGTTTCCTAATAAGGAAACAAGCAGAATTAGGCTAACATGTTTTAGCCTCCAGAGTTTACAATGGAATTAGGTTATCATATGCATTTTATTGGTTTCTCTAAGCTTGTACTATACATTCCTAGGACTCAGATAGAAAACTGTACCCCTCTACAGGCTAAGAAACAGAATGGTGGATCAGTCGAATAAATTAGGTTCACAAGGCACAGCAACAAATAAAAATTTTTAAACCCCCAAATTCCAGCTTCTTGGATAAAACTCTTGGGAAACTGGAAAATAGAATGGAAGAAACTAGTTATATACTCACATCTCACACCCTATACAGAGATAAGGTTGAAATGGGTACACGATTTAGACATTAAGAGTGATAATAATAAGTCAATTAGAAAAGCAAAGAATCATTTCCCTGTCAGATATTTGGAGAGGAGAAGTTATGACCATAGAAGAGATAGAGATCATTTTGAAATGCAAAATGAATAATTTGATTACATTAAATAGAAATTTTTTTATACAAACAAAATACAGCCAAGATTAGAAGGAAAGTAGAAACAATTTTTACAACCAGTATTTCTGATAAAGGCTTCATTTCCAAAATATATAGAGAACTGAGGCATTTGTAAGAATGCAAATTATTCTCCAATTGATAAATGTCAAAGGATAGGAATAGGCAATTTTCAGATGAAGAAATTACAGCTATATGTAAAAATATTAAAAAATGAAGACTATGGAATAAATGCTGTCACTATGGATTTGAGAAACGCAAATTAAAACAACTCTGAGACACCATCTTGCCTCTATCAGATTTGCTAATATGACAGGAAAGAGAAATGATAAATGTTGGAGGGGATATGGGAAAATTGGTACACTAATATATTGTTGGTAGAGTTGTGAACTGATCCAACTATTCTGGAAAACAATGTGGAACTATGCCAAACAACAACTAAAATGGGTATACACTTTGATTCAGCAGTACAGCCTCTAGATCTATGTCCCAAATATATTATAAAAATGGGGGGAAGATCCACATGTACAATAATATTCATAGCAACTCTTTTTGGTGGCAAAAAATTGGAAATTGAAGTGATCCCCAAGAATTAGGGAATGCCTGAACAAGTTGTGGTATATAGATGTAATGAATTATTATTACTCTTTAAGAAATGATGAGAAGGCAGATTTCAGAAAAACCTAGAAAGACTTGCATGAACTGATACTGAGTGAGGTGAGAAGAACCAGTAGAACAATGGACACCTTTTCAACTACATTGTGCATTGAACAACTATGATAGATTTCTCAGCAAAAAAGTGATCAAAGACAATTCTAAAAGACCTGTAATGAAAAATACTATCCACATCCAGATTGTAGAATTTGAATGTAGATCAAACATACAATTTTCACTTTTTAAATTTTTTTGTTTGTTGCTTTTTCCTTTTCATGGTTTTTTATTTTTATTCTGAGTCTTTTCTCAGTGTGGTTGATAAGGAAAGATGTGTAACATATTTGTACATGTATAACCTTTATCAGATTACTTGCTATCTTACTGTGGTGATGGAATGGTGGAAGGTAGAAAATCTTACAGAAATGAATGGTGGAAATTATCTTTATATATAAATATAAAAATAAATAAATGTATAAAAGAAAGAAAACTGAACTCCCAAATGGCATTTTGGTGCTTCTTCTCTTGTCCAACAAGGGAGTGACCCTCAACTCAGGATGTTCCTAGGGTAGAATGTCCCTTCCCAATTCAGGACCTTTGTTAAAGACCTCCACAAAGCAAGGAAATCTTCCCCCTCTGGGATGTTGGCACCATTCTATGACTTTTAATACAAGAGGAAGATTCATATTTTTTATTAGAGAGGAAAAAAGTAGCCAAAATTGATATTTGTTTTTAGATGACATCATCAGAATGTAATGAGTTCCCTATTGAGATATTACTAGAAGACGCTTTATAAAATAGACCCATGAAAAATTATAACTGGATCTTTATTTTTCTAGTCAAAGGATTAGATTCCCATCGTGTCTAACTGATGGAAAATGTCACTATTCAAACTTAATTGGTATACTTTAGGGAATAGATGAGTGCTATCTAGTTTATTAAGAGTTACTTACTGTGTCATTGCTCTTAGTGTGCTATTTTCAGCTACTTCTTCAGCTAGGTGGTGCAGTGAATAGATCACTGGCCTTGGAGTCAAGGGGATATTCTAATCCAGCCTCAGACATTTGAAATATGTTCACTGTGTGACCTGGGGCATGTCATTCAACCCTGATTGCCTTACATTCAGGACCATCTCCAGTAGTCCTATTTCAGATCAGGCCAGTGGGTCCAAATGACTCTGGAGGAACAAGTGAGGCTGTTGACTTAGTACAGCACCTCATCACTCAAATCCAATTCATATGCTTGTCATGGCATCACCTTTCTGATGTCATGATCTTCTTTGAGAATGAAGGACAAACATCATCACTTCTGTTCTAGTCTATTCTTCACCTATCCAATGTTAGCAACAGGGTACAAAGGGAGAGCATTTAACTTTTTTTTTTTAGATTTTTTGCAAGGCAAATGGGGTTAAGTGGCTTGCCCAAGGCCACACAGCTAGGTAATTATTAAGTGTCTTAGACCCGATTTGAACCCAGGTACTCCTGACTCCAGGGCCGGTGTTTTATCAACTACGCCACCTAGCTGCCCTGAGCATTTAACTTTTATCACATTCTGTTCTAGTCACAAATCTATTACTTACTATGTGACCTTGCTCAGACCTCTGCAGTCTCTTGGGCTCCAGTTCCTTTATCTATAAGAGCCTCCAGCTCTGATTCTAGTGATTTTTAACTATGTTATATATCTATATCTATATCTATATCTATATCTATATCTATATCTATATCTATATCTATATCTATATATCTATATCTATATCTATATCTATATCTATATCTATATCTATATCTATATCTATATCTATATCTATATCTATCTATATCTATATCTATATCTATATCTATCTATCTATCTATCTATCTATCTATCTAATACACACACATATAAAATATATGCTTGCATTACATTATATACATAGACAGTCATTCTGTAATAGCTTAATTGTGACACAGAGGTGATCCTGAGTTCTTAAAGGTTTTTCTGGAAGAGGTTAAGTTTTGGTTTCTACAATGTAAGAAAGACTTCAAGTATGCTCCAAATAACAGGATATGTTTTCTTTTCAAGAATCATCCTGGCAAAACATGTAAAGGCTTTTCTATAGTAGACTGGCCATTTGGTGCTAAAGGTCTTAGAAATGGCAACTAAAGAAACAAAGAAAAACAAACCAACAACAAAAAAGGCTTTCAGTTGTATTCAGTTCCCTCCTGCTTGACAGATGGGTTAATGGTGGTAGGCTTTTAGAAAGAGGTATAGAAGCTTCTATGAATCACCAAATTTTTAGCCATTTAGCTATTATTTAATTAATATTACAAAACTTCATTTTAAATTTTGAACACATAGAAGATGATTGCTTGTGCACCAAATAATCTATATTTATAGTGACAATAGTTGACTTTATAAATTAAAAAATCAATAACCATATCTAATTTGAAGAATAATTCAAACAATATTTGAGAATAATTCCAACAATTAAATTACCTCTAAATTGACTTATTTGAGCAAGATATTGACACTGAAAAAAATGAACAAAAGGAATTATGAAATAGAAAATGACGCAGAATATTTCCTTTTAAAAGTTGAACTGGATTTAATATAAAAAAAGGGACATTTTTCCTGGAGGTAACATAATTTTTGAGCATATTCTAAGACAATTGAATGTGAGAAGACAATGAAAAATCAGAAGTCTAATGATTACCAAAAAAAGAGGCAACTAAGAAAATATCATTATCTATGTATTTGCCTAGTTTAATCATTCAATTTTGAAAAAAAAATTTCTTATCTATTTATATTTAACATTTAAAAAATTTGAGTTCCAAATTCCCTCCTCCAAGTTTCTCTCCCAAGTATTTAGAGGGAAAAAATATGATATTAATTATACAGGTGAAATATCACAATGCATATTTTTATATTAACAATGTTGTAAAAAAAAGAAAAAAGGTGAAAAAATTAATACTTCAATTGCACTCAGAATTCCTTGGTTCTTTCTTTGAAAGGGGATGGCATTCTTCGTTGAGCTTTTGGAATTATCTAAAATCACTTTATTGATCAACGTAGTTTAGTCTTTCACTGTTCATCATTATACATTGTTGTTATTGTATTCAATAATTTCCTGGCTTTGCTCATTTCATTCTGTATGGATTCATATAGGTCTTCCCAGGATTTTCTAAAACCACCATGATTGTCATTTTATATAGCACAAAAAATATTCCACAGAATCATATACCACAACTTCTTCAGTATCAAATCAAAATTTTCATGAAAATAGTATATACTCTGTCCATCAAGAATCTTCTTAATGAATGTTTGAGAAGGGAATGAGCATGCTTCCACCAATGATATTCTTCTAAAGATTGCATTTTTTAAATTATACAATTGATTAAAATGTGTGGAAAATATGAGATGCCTTCATGAAATAAAATGTTTGATGATTAAACATTTTTTATAAGGTAGATCAAAATGATACTTTAAAAGTTAGCCTCCAAAAGCTAAAAATATTCTATGATCATAAAAAATTTCTTGAAAGATGAAACAACTAAATTATGTACAATGACTCTTTGATTATTAATATCAAGCAGACAATAATACAAACAGGTAGTCTAACTGGGTATATATGGAAAGAGACAGAAAAAGAGTGAGAAACAGACAGACACAGACAGAGAGAGAAAGAGTAGAGGAAGGTAGTGAAGACATTCACTGTGCATGAACAATGATCCAAAATAAACAGAAAAAGAAGTGTAATCTAAATTGTCTTGGGAAATTGTATATTTTTTTAATGATCCCAAACACTTCCTTGAAATAAGGGACCATAATTTCATTTTGGCAAACTGCAGATACTTCAGACATGAAAATACTAGAATACCAGTCTCTGAAGAATTAAATATGAGGATCACATTTAATATAAAATTAAGACTTTATATTGGTAAAAGGGTGGGATCACTTGAGTCAATCAATTACTTCTCATTCTTCTTAAAGTAATGACAAAAATAGCAATATTGGTAATAGATTATTAAAGTGCTTTACAAATATTTTCTCATTTTATCCTTACAACATTTCTGGGAGGTCAATGCTATTATCCTAATTGTACAATTGAGGAAACTGAGGCAGCAGTTAAATGACCTGCTCAGGATGCCACAACTACTACCTCAACCAGGTGAAATACTTCTACTGAATAAATAATTCAATCCAGAATCTTAGACTAGAATACTAATGTTCTATAATAAATTATGAGGCCTGGGATTTCAGAAAAGCCTGGAAAGAATTACATGAACTGATGCTGAGTGAAATGAATAGCACCAAAAGATATAAGCCCTAACAACAACATTGGATAATGATCAATATGATGTACTTTCAGCAGTGCAATAACCAAAATGCTTTTATTATGCCCTTAAAGCCATTTATGGGTCAAAGACAAGCAGTGCATCTCAACTACTCACTGCTGATGGCTCCACATTGATTAACAATAGGGACATGATCCTAGAGAGATGGGATGAACCCTTCCCTAATGTTCTTAACAGATTATCACCAATTAGTGCAGAAGTCACTGATCATTTACTTCAAGATGAAGTCAATCATTCCCTAGCTGAAGTTCCAACTGGAGAAGAGGTTTTGAATGCCATTAGACTCCTTTCTGTTCCAGCGGAGATCTACATAGTGGGGGGTCCAATGCTCTTACAAAAACTGACTGAAATTTTCCAAGTTAAATGGCATGAAACGGTTACTCCCCCAAGAATTCAGGGATGCCTCCATTGTCCATATCTATAAAGGTAAAGGGAAAAGATTGTGCTATGACAATCATTTAGTCATTGCTGGTGAGATTCTCACCAGAGTCCTTCGCAATTGGCTGATCCTTCACCTGGAAAATAATCGCCTCCCTGAGAGTCAGTGTAGCTTCAGAAAGAGTAGAGGAACAGTCAATACGGTGTTTGCTGCTCAACAACTTCAGGAAAAATGCCAGGAACAGAACAGAGGTTTATATATAATATTTGTTGACCTGATCAAAGCCTTTGATTCCATCAGTTATGTGGGCTTATGGAAAATTATGTCAAAATCTGATTGCCCAGAGAAGTTCATCAGTATTATACTTCAATTTCATGAGGATGTGCATACCTGGGTTCTGGATAATTGATGATGCTCTCAAAATTTTCCAGTCACCTAAGTGAAACAAGGATGTGTTCTTGCTGTCCTTTTTAGCATGTTTTCAGCCATGTTATCAAATGCCTTCACTGAGGATAAACATGGCCTCAAGGTCAGCTACTGCGCTGATGGCAAATTCTTTAACTTGAAAAGGCTAAAAGCCAGGGTCAAAGTAGAGGGAGTGTTGGCGCATGATCTGTTTGCAGATGATTGTATACTCAATGCAGCCTCTGAAGCTGAAATACAACAAAGTATGGATTGATTCTCTGCTGCTAATTTTAGTCTAACAATGAACACCAAGAAAATATAGGTGTTCCATCAGCCAGCAACACACTATCCATATGTGAAACTATCCATTACAGCAAATGGAGAAGTTCTGAGTACTGTGGACAAATTCTTTTGTCTTGACAGTGTCCTTTCCAGGGAGGTACACATTGACAATAAGGTTGACACTCGTATTGCCAGAGCTAGCTTAGTATATGGGAGGCTCTGAAAGAAAGTATGGGAGAGAAGAGGTATTAGACTGACTACCAAACTGGAGGTCTATAGAGCTGTTGTGCTAACCTCATTGTTATGTCCTGTGTAACCTGGACAGTCTACCAGCACCATGTCAGGAAACTGAATTGTTTCCATTTAAATTATCTTAGAAGGATTCTGAAAATCACCTGGCAGGAGGTGATACCAGACACTGAGGTCCTTTCTCAAACTAAACTGCCTAGCATTCCAACATTACTACAGATGGACTGGACATGTTGTTAGAATGCCAGACATGGCCTTGCATAAAAAAAATTGTTTTATGGAGAACTCCCACAGGGCAAATGCTCACAAGGGGGTCAGAAGACACCCTGAAGGTCATATTGAAGAACTTTAGAATTGATTGTATAGCTTGGGAGATCACCCAGCATGGCATGCCATCATCAGTGAAGCTGCCACAGTCTTTGAGGATGGCAGAATTGAAGCAACTCAAAGGAAATGTGACATATGTAATTTTGTAAACATCCCAAGTGTTCACATGGGCTATTTGTGCCTGACCTGTGGTAGAACATGTTGAGCTCATATTAGTTTGATCAGTCACAGTCAGACACCTTGTAATTTGTCTCAAACATAGTGATTTTGGTTTTGGTCTTCTTTGATAATGGAGGATAAGAACCAACCAATCAAGTCAATTCTAAAAGACTTGTGATGGAAAATATCATCCATACCCAGAGAAGAAATTGTGGAGTTTAAATTCAGACTAAAGTTTACTGTTTTCAACTTTTAAAAGCTGTCATAAATTATGTCTCTTTTTCTTTGTATTTTTTCTTCCATTTGGATTTGATTCTTCTTTCATAATATAATTATATTATGAATAATATGAATATGAATAGCATAAATATACATGGTAAGCCTATATTTGATAGCTTTCTACTGGGGGAGGGGAGAGAGAAGGGAGGGAAGTAGAAAAATGTGGAACTCAAAACCCTGCCAAAAATTATTTGTGAAAACTACTGCTGCATATTGTTGGAAAGGAAATGAATAAAAACATTTCAATTGGAAAAAAAGTTTTAGACTAAATGTAAATAATCTGGTTAATCAATTTGGTAAAAAGAAAGCTATGACATTTAAAGTGGTGCTTCACAATATGTGTACTGGTATTGACTGTGGAAATTCACTCATACATTGTGGATCTTCTATAAAAATAAGAAGCTATCTTGGAGCCCAAGTATTGGAGCATTTACCAAAACTGACTGGAAAGAAAGTGGTTCCTAGCCTAGCACCATGGATCGAATCATTGGGAGAAGAACTTTTGTCTCTTTGTATTTTTTTTTCCTCCCAATGTTCCATCTTTTCCCTTCCCAACCAGAGGAGCACTTCTCAAAGGCATCCTAGCAGCACCTATTAATAGCAATGATTGGTAGAAGTGTCTGACTAGGGAGATGAAGACAAACATGACATTGAAGAAAGACTCTTCAGGACTCTTAAGATGCCTAGCAAAAAGTCACAGCACACCTAAAGGGGAATATCCTGAGCACTCTAGCTTTAAATTTGGGCCCATATTCCTCTAGGTTGTGTATGTATTTTATGAGCGAGTGAGCCCTGGTTGAAGGCTGGGAATGGGGTATATATAATAACTGATCATATTATCTCTACCCTTTTCAAAGGGCTAATTAAGTATAGCTACCTAAGTGACATCAACTAATAATTAAAAATGAAAACATTTGCGAGGATTTAGAAGCTATAGCATTATAAATATGTCCTCAGTTCTTCCACATTCTCCAAAAACCTTGACTGGGGAAGTAGCAATCACCTTCTGAGTAACCATTTGGTCAGAAGGAATGTGAGTTAGGAGAGTAACTCCAGAGCTTGTGGTATACAGAGAAGATGGTGACAACAAGGGTGGTTAGAAGAGAAAGAGGTCAAGTATGTGAGAGCATCAATGGCAGTTTTTCTAAGTTCATTTTACATATTAAGTGCTTAAGAAATATTCCTTGGATTTCACTGTACTGATTTCTAGGCTTTATCAAGTTGAGTCAAGGAAGGCTTCAGCATTGGGGGTGAACAACCTCTGTAGAAGGACACAGATGAGTTACACAGACTTAGAATGCATAGCTGGACTGAGGCTTGCACTTTGGTATAAAGCATGTGCATGAGTGAAATAGTTTCAAAGAAACCCTCATGCCATGTACCTCATAGAATATCCATGAGGAAAGGACTCTTGAAACCTTAAGTTCTATATCCATTTGAGCCATTTAAAAAACATTCAAAATACATATGAAATATGAAAACTATTATCTGATTAAAAAGCCTTAGCTGGTATTTATATCTCACTGCAGGTGAGGGATGGCTTCCATAAAACAAGTCTGGGGCAAGTTGGCTATGACATCAAAAACTCTGCCTTCATTCTTTTTTGCTCTTTTATGGGCATTCACTCAGATGGTTTAATTATTTTGCCATCCTTATTTATCTTCCTTAGACTTGTAGAATAATCAACTGCACCCAACTTGGATAAGTTATATGTCATAAATGCAATATAATTCATATTTTAATCCATATTAAAGTTAATACAATCCCCTTGGATATGTCATGAGAATCATATTAACTCAAACATCATGATTTTTGGTCAACGTGCATACTTTAGAGGGTCACTGATAAGCACATATATTTTACTAAAATGCAAAATGTTGGAGAATTCCAAAATGTAACAACCTCACTTGTAACCATTTCAAGGTCACATACTTGGTTGGAAAAAAAGATTTCATGCTGGCCCACTTCCTTGTAAGATAGGTAAAGAAGAGCAGAATCCCCCCCAAAAAATACACACAACTTAATAATACTGTAAAACAACTTTGAAGTCCATAAGAAGTATTGTCAATATAATAACCTTTCAGAAGTCGATGGACTAAGTATAAAAATAGTCCATTATAGGGAGGTGCTAGATTTAAGGTGATGAATGAAACTTATCTATTTTTGCATATAGTCATTGAAGAAATTTGTTTTGTTTGACTATGCATATGTTATAAAATTTATTTTTCATTTTCTTTTCATAATGAGGAGTGGGGAGAAAGAGAAGATAGGTTTCTGATTTTTTTTTAGAAAAAGAGGGAGGTATGTTTAATGTTATTTTTACTTTCAGATGAAGTCACTATATTATTCGTTTGAAATTGTTAGAAAAGACCTCTTAGGGAATAATATAAGTAATGCAAATGTAGGTGATGTATAAACAAAACAAGCAATAAAATAAAAAATAGATAGTTCATCAAAGCGCATATCTAGATATATGGAGAAGTTGCAGTCCATTTAGCCCTCTTTTTTAGAGAGGCAGGAATAGAAATCTAGAGAGGTAACTTGAGTTACCCACAACCACAGAATGAATGAACAAAATTTTAAAAGCATTTATTTAGTGATTGTTACTGTGTTAGGCACTGGGGATAAAAATACAATTGAGAAGAAAAGTTTCTGCCCCTAAGGAGTTTCCATTTCAATGGACGGAGACAATCCATAAAGAAGAGCTAGAAAGGGGGTAGATTACACTGACACAATTCTGTCTTTTGGAAATACCTGGAAGTGAATGAAAACCTAGTTGTCAAAAAAAGCCCCACCTAGGTCAGCTGAGAGTCCTAGGTCACAGAAACCAAGACTAGTGGAGATGATATAGAAACTGACTGCAGTAAAGGTGACAAGGTTGAGAAATGACCAGGAAGACATATGGAGGTAGTGGTTTCCAGAGACAAATTCAAACTCAGGCCCTTTGATGCCATAATATCATTCTCCGTACTTCAGAAATATAATAATGTTTTCATGGACATGGTAGTCCATAGATAGTTTTCCCAAAAGACCATTTTTAACTACTCATTTCTTTAAGCTTTGTTTTAGGAGATTCTAACAATGTCCTATATCATTTAACAACATGTACATTTGTTTTCTTAGAACACTCAATATGAAAGAAAGCTTGCATAGAGCATCTTAATTTTTTTTACATGACAGGAAAGGATTTACCTAAACTCATCTGACTGAATTTTCCATAGTGACACAACTCTCAAACATTGGGCAAGTCTATTCAACAGAGTTTCAGTCTTGATGTTTCCTTTTGAGATGGATCCTTTATAACCTAAATTGTACCTGAGGGTTACAATACACATCATGCCAGAAGAATTCAATTTTGTCAGAGGCTGAGCATAGATTGTAATTATGACAACCAGCAAAGTAACAGAATCTGCAAGACCTTTGGCAAGTAATTTTCCTCCTCTCAGTCTCAGTTTTCTAATCTGTAAAATAAAGTAATTGGTTTGAATATGGTTTAAGACAGTCACCCACTTTATTTGTTGAATGGCTGACTATGAAACAAGTGGGTTGAATTAAATGTTTTACAAGTTACCTTTTTACTCCAACATTTTATGATTCTATGAAATCTGTGTATCATAGGGACGTGAGCATAAGAATAGAGGACTGGGACCAAAATCTGACTAATAGAATAGATGGTATGAGGTGTTACCATCTTGATCTCCTATCTTAAAATTATCCTGGTCTCAGACTTTCCAAACCTCCTAAACTACTTATAAAACCTTACAAATCTAGGAGAAAGGGAGAAAGGAAGTGGGGATAGGGTGATGATAATGAGCTAAGGAGAAATGATACCTTTCCTTTCTATTTGTCTAAATATTTTCTTTGTGTATGTTGAAGTGAATGATCTGTGAGGTACTCTGTTCCATGATCCAGTGTTGGTGATTTTAAATAGAAATATTTAAATAGAAAGAGAAATTTAGAAATAGAAAATCATGAACGTAGAAGTTAAAAAGATATTAGAGGTCAAGTATGATTAACAAATGCTTAGAGGTTTTAAATGACTTATCCAGGATCATATAATAAGTGTCTGAGATGGGATTTGATGAAGGTCTTCCTAACTCCAACTCCACAACTCTAGCCACTACAATATTTTTGTCCCCATGGTATTGATTAAAATGGTGGTCAGAAAGGTTGTGATTTTTACCAGATTAGAGATATTAAGTGAAAGAATCAGGATTTGAATACAATTCTCCTGATCCAAGCTCACTTACACTTTCTACTAAATTGTGTTCTCCCTCTTTTAACTCTCTAAACACCAAGGAAAGCAGGTAGAGTTCAATATCCCTTATGCTCATTGGTAGGTAGGAACCAGAAACAATCAACTCCCTCTGCCCAACACTGTGTTTCTCTATAAGCAAGTTAATCAAGGTCAAACTTTCAGAATCTTTTCTTAAAATTCTCATCCTACACAAACTATTACTGATAATGGAACTCAATTCTGCTTGGCTAAGTTAGGAGTGGGCTATTGAAAAGGACACATGTGTATATCCCACTATTCAAACAATAGTTCATCACAGCATTTCTTATGAGTGTCAAGGGAAAAAAAGTCTACTTGGTTTTCCCTTTAAAGCTTCACAGTCAAGCCTTTGTACCTACTTTTCCAATTTTCTATTTCTTCCTTTTTCCATTATAAGTGAAACAGCATGTCTGGTAGATAGGACACTTAAGGCGTGAAGGCAGAAGATAATGGATTCTAGTTCAGTCTCTGATTTGTTATGATTGTAGAAAAGTCTCTAAGCTGTTCTGTGTCTCATTTTTCTCATCCATAAAATGGGGTACATAGTTCAGAGCTACTTGCCCACCTATATTTCCCACCAAATGATCCTATAGAAATCCCCTAGTGTTAAGATTCAGAAGTCAGGGCAAGTTGGGATCACTGTGCATCCCTGATGTAATACTCCTGAAAGATAGCAAGTTCTCAGGGAAATCACATCTTGGGAGATGACTTGACATGGTGCAAGGAGTAATGAACTGGGAGTCAGAAAATCTGGAATCCCAGTTGTGATTGTACTATTACTGAGTCAACTAGATTGCACAGGGAATCTAATATCAGACTTAGTTTTTATGAAGATTTGAGTTCAAATGCTACCTCTGACATTTACTGAGTCATACTAGGCAAGTTATTTAACTTCTTAGCTTCGGTTTGCTCTTTTGTAAAAAGTACATAATAACAGCACCCACTTTGAAGGAGTAATTGTGAGAAGTAAATGAGATAATATATCCAAAATGTTTTTCAAATCTTACAATGCTATATCTATACAAGCTTTAGAAAACAATTCTATGTCTTTGGACATCTCTAGGTTTCAATGAACTCAAGTTATAGAAAGGATGGTAGATTGGACTGTGCAAACTCCTAGATTGATTCTATCATTTGTAATGATCTGAAGATGTCAAGGGGAAGTTACTTCTTCAGTAGTCAAGATCATCCATTCAGACAAAGAACTATTTTAGATTACACTTGGGGGACCACAATTAGCCCTTATTATAATGTCTGTACATCCTTACTCAGAATCATTATAGAAATGAAAAGGATGGTTTTGGAGGAAGGTGACAGGGGTAAGATGCCTTGTAGATAAAAATGAACAAACCCCATGATTTGACAAAAGGATTTCAGATGATTATGTGTCTAGAGCACAGAACAGGATGTCAGAACCAGATTGTTAAAACATGGCAGTTTCCAGTAAGTAGGGAATTAACTCTGTGGGAGCAGCCATGTTAAAGCAATTTGGCCTTTCTATTTCTGATATTTTTGGCAGCCACACCAAACATTATCTATTAAATACTAACCTCCTCACTGACTATGCTTGGGTAAAAAATAAAAGCAACCATCTAGATGGAAATATACAATAAAAAACGTTGCCACCTATTCCAGCCCTGTCTGGCATCACAGACAGAATGTTATGATGCTAGAATTTGCCAGAGTTGCCAACTCTTTCTCTTCTGATTTCTTAAAATGACCCCTTTTGGTTTGAAGTTGAACCCTTCTTCAGTGAGATAGAAGCAGCTCTTATGTTTATTCTACTTTCAAAAGAGTTTCTTGCCTCTGAATCACTCCCCCAAGCAGAAATTATTCAATCTAATCAGAGTAGCAGAATTACAAGACCTCCAGTGAAAATCAGTGGAAATGAGCTTCTACCCTAATCTCCTTCTCTACCCACAGTTGGCCACTAGGATTCAGAAGTGCCCATGATGTTTTATTAGTTTGGACCTTTTTAAGGAAGCTGACCCATTCAGACTTCCTGGAGAGTTTAAGATCAGTCCACACGTGAAATCCATTTAAAAATAACAGTAATGATAAAGGACAAACTACTTAAGAATGAAAATTCAAAGCAACACAGAATCTGAGCAGATGTTGCCAGATATGCCTGGAAATAAAGCCAGAGATTTTTTTATTAACAGGGAAAAGCAGATTATTCTTTACAGTCAATTTCAAATTCTGTTCAGGAAATGACAAGAAGCCCAGGGTCAGGTGGAGGAGAGCCAGGGCAAACTAGAAGCCAGAGTCTAAAGATCCAAACACCAGTGGCATCCCACCCAGCAGTTGCAGTGAAAGTGGAGACACTAATGAACTAGCTCTCGAATTGCCTGCTGGGGAATAATCTGCATGTCGCAGTAAGCTCAGTCTTCCTTTGTCCTCTCCGGCGAAATAGCTGGAGAAATAGGACTCTTGTACTTTAATCACTTGTGTGGCAGCACAGAGTAATATTATTGTATCATCTAGCCAGCTGACAAGAAGAGATTAAATATTATTTCAGCAGCAACACATTAAGACTCCAAATTAGTCCATGGGTCTGGGATGACCTCCATTGAACTCGTTTGGTACATGACTCAGAAGCAAAACACAGACTGGCTGCAGTTGAGACAGATAGACATTAGAAGGAGGCAAATTTGGACTTTTCTGCCTCATTGAATTCAGCACATGCTGCTGACTCAGAGATGCTCCAAAGCAGAGAGCAGATAGATTTTCTCAGATGACTGTTTTATGAAAAAAGACTTAAACTGCAAAGGTAAATGAAAAATGAATGCAGAAAGCAATTATACTTGTGTTTCATCATCATGATAACAAAAGCCTTGCTTTGTATTATCTCTGAATCCCTCCTCTTTGGCAAGAAAAATGGGGTTCTTGTGGGTAACATGCTGCAAGAAGAACCAAAGCCTGCATCTAAGCAGCAGCCCTGAAGGACTCTTTCTTGGGATGAGTTTTTATTTTTCTTTCACAAGACAGATTTTATGACTGTCATTTGAATTCAAGCCTGCCTATTTATGTTGTTAACAGATCTTTCACCTGGTTACAGAGAAAAGAGCAAATGAGGATCATAGTCATGGATGTTAGCCCCGCATCAGGGAAATGAGTCAGCATTTTCCAGATTATACCAATGACCAGGAAAATTTGGAAGCTAAAGCCTCTTTGACAAGTCAGACATAGCACTGGAAAGCTGTCTTCTTGTCCCTCCACATTCTTCCTGCTTCCAACCAGATTCCAAAAGGAGAATCATAACAATGTTAATGCTCAATTAAGGACAGAGGAAATCATTCCTTCTGACTTCTTCCTTTAAAGATGAGAAATCTGAGACACAGAGAAATAAAAGAACTGGTACAAGGTCAGATAGTTGGTTAGAAGATCCCAGGTTCCAGGTGCTGATTTCCAAGGTTACTCCATAATAACATTTTTGGCCAATTCATTAACAAATCTACCCAAGTCTATGGTGAACTCACACTAACAAGGGGTTCTTAATGTGGCACCAGTGGAACTTGATTTCACTGGTTCAAGAAATATGCTCCAAAAAAATCAAAGAAAGAAAGATCTCCAAATACACCAAAATATTCAGAGAAATACTTTTTTTATAGCAATGAATTGGTAACAAAATGTATATCCATTGAAAGGGGACTAAACAAGCTTGCTACATCATAATAACTATAATAATAGCTATCATTCATAGAGTACCTTAAGCTTTACAAAGCACTTTAGAAATATTATCTCAAATTTTATCCTCATAACCAACTTGGGTGGTAGGTGCAATTATTATCCAGCCATTTTATAGACATGGAGATTAAGTGATTTGCTCAGTCATACATTACATTAATGTAATGGGATATGCTTTAAGAAATTTTTATTATGATGAATACAGAGAAGCATATTCTATGAATTGACACAAAGTAAATAGAAACAGGAAAACAGCAATGAAACTTCCCCTGGACTTCATAATGATACGTCCTCTACTGTTGAATCATGCTAGAATTTCCCTCAGTGTTTGGATCCTAGTCACTCTGATATAGTCTACCACAGTCCATTCATTCTATAATATCTACCACTTCCTTCTCATTTATGAGATCTTCCAGGAGTTTTTGTATTGTGGAGGAGATCAGGCCAACCCACCTTCATTCTTCTCCCAACTCTTATGAATTTTTAAATACTACCTCACAACACAGTGCCTGACATAGTAAACAATATGTATTTCCTTCCCCCCCTTCCTTCAACGACACCAATGCAGGTGTTTTAGCAGCAATATTCCTTCCTTCCTTCCTTCCTTCCTTCCTTCCTTCCTTCCTTAATTCCTTCCTTCCTTCCTTCCTTAATTCCTTCCTTCCTTCCTTCCTTCCTTCCTTCCTTCCTTCCTTCCTTACTTCCTTCCTTCCTTCCTTCCTTCCTTCCTTCCTTCCTTCTTTCCTTCCTTCCTTCCCTCCCTCCTTCCTTCCTTAAAATTTTAAGACCAGGTCTTAGAAGTATAACCACACATCGTACTCTGCTTCTTGGCACAAGAATATTCTGGTTTCTTAATGTTTATTCAGTTTAATTCAACAAACATTTCTTACAGCCCCAATATAAGCAAAGCATCTTTAGAATTCCTTGGAATATAAACATAAGAACAAATAGTCTCTTCTGGCAAGGAGCTTGGTAGGGAGTGCGGTGGGGTGGGAGGTAGGTACCATGTACTCTGGTAATACAAAGTATATGTGAAGCTATATAGAATGATTTTAAGAGAAAAATTGTTAATTATTGGAGGTAGAGGGCATTCAAGAAAGATCAAATATATATCTACTATATTCTATACATGTTGTTAAGCATGTTACAGATATGATTCGTCTGATTTTCATAATACCTTGTGAGATAGGTGCTATTATTATTTTCATTTTACAACTTAGGCAGACCTAGGCTAAATGATTTACCTAGAATCACTCATCAAGTGAATGTCTGAGGCCATATGTGAACTCAGGTCTTGATTCCAGTCCTAGTGCTCTATCTACTCTGCAACCTGGCTGCCCAGCTTTTTGTTGTTGCTTAGTTGCTCATTCATGTCTGACCTTTTTGTAACCCATTTGGATTTTTTTTTTGGTAAAGATACTGGAACAGTCTTCCACTTCCTACTTAACTGCCTTTAGGGTTCAGGAGGGTCTATTTTAGTAAATATATTTTCTCCAGACAGACTTTTTTCCCCTGGATCAGAATGGAAGACCTTTACTTGTTATGTTCTTTTGTGCTTTCCTTAATGGCTATCTCTAATTAAACTTCTCAGCTCTGCAGACTGAATGTGCTCAAAGTACTTTCCTTGGTCCAGTGGGAGAAGCACCTGGATGTCAAATGCTCAATGAATCTTAACATGTGCAGGGTATGCCAGATATGGTCTGAATAGGGCAGAGTCAAATTGAACTCTTATTTCTCTTTTTTCTGGACTCTATACCTGCCTTATTTTCTACATGACCTCATTAATATTTTTGGCTGTCTGTATACAATTTCAAGTCCAAAGAGATTGACTTGTGAGTCCACAAATGATTTGACTCAAAGGACTCACAATTTAGGAATCCTTGAACTCTATTGGCCTAATAGCAAATCAACAGGAAGACAGCTTAAGAGTGTTCTGCTTCAACATGAGAGAAGTTGTCACTACTTTGCTGAAGTCTAGGTATAGCAAGTCTATAGCATTACTTTAGCCCACTTGTCTAAAAAGACTTT
Organism: Macrotis lagotis; assembly: GCF_037893015.1. NCBI lineage: Eukaryota > Metazoa > Chordata > Mammalia > Peramelemorphia > Peramelidae > Macrotis > Macrotis lagotis. Next base: position 160,836,015 of record NC_133662.1, on the reverse strand, counting down.
TAAAAAGACAATGTGTTTGGGCAACTGTGGCCATAATAACATTCTTTATCTCCATGCTTTTAGCTTTCAGGGTTATTGGAAGGATCCAAAGGGATTGTGTATGTAAACTTTAGAGTGCTATATAAATATTAACTATGCTTAAGTGTGTCTAGATTTGGGCTAGGTGTGGGAACAAATCTGGGGCCACGCTCTATGTACACTTATACAGTTATTTGTTTATTAGGACTTGTTTTAGATAAAAAACATGTTTTTAGTGACTAGCATTTCTCTTTTCAAATGTTTATAGGGCATTACTTTGATAATTTAGGTTGATGGTTTAGTTACTGCAAGGAATCAGAATTGAATTTGCTAGTTCCAGCTTTTCTTACTTCTTAAAATTAGAATAATGTTTACCCTTTTCCATTCCTGTGGCTTCTCTCTCATTCTTCATGTCCTTTCAAAATTCACTGATACAGGATGGTTAGATGGTATAGTGGGTAGAGTACTGGCTCTGCAATCAGGGTTCAAACACTTATTAAGTATATGACCCTGGGCAAGTTACTTCCCCCATTATTACCTCCAACAAAGAAAGATCACTAATGAAATTCATCATCTGCCTGTTCTTTAAGTGCCTAGAGTGAATAGAGCACTGGCCTAGGAGTCAGGAGGATGGAAGCTCAAATCCAAACTCAGATATTTACTGTCTGTGTGACCTTGGGCAAGTCACTCAACCCTGATTGCCTTGCATCCAGAGCATCTCCAGTAGTCCTGATTCTTATCTGACCACTAGACCTAGAAGGTTCTGGAGGAGAAAGTGAGGCTGGTGAATTAGCACAGCCCTCCTTCACTCAAATCCAATTTATATGCTTGTCATGGCATCACTTCCCTAATGTTGAAGTCTTCTTTGAGAATGAAGGACAAAACATTAAGTATGAGGAGTGTCATTCATCAAGGTTAGGTGAATTGAATCCACTGATGGCAGTGATATGTTCTTTTCATGATCTCACTCATCATGAATTTCAACTCCCTGTTAGACATTTTATTCTAGTCTCAGCCCAAAGATGTTTCTCCTTAGCACAGAAAACAGAATAAAGGAATCCCCCTCCTTTGTAACTATAAGATTTTTTGATTCTATGAACCAAGCAAGAATAAACTTAACTTTTGATAAAGAAATAAAACTGAGAGATATCATAGTGGAATGGAAAGGAGTACTGGTTATGAAACCAAAACCTGAGTTCAAATTCCACTTTTGTCATATTCTATCTCTAGGATCTCATAGGCTGTGGTCTCAGTCTCTCCTTCTGTAAAACAAAGAGGTTGGACTAGAACTCCTGAGATAAACACTTTCAAATTCCTTGAACCTACATATTGGTGATATAACATTGGTGATATGATTTCATAACACACAACTTCCCTGGGTCATAATTTCTTTGCTAGTTAAATAAAAGATTTGGATCAACTGAGCTAGATCTAAATTCTGTAAATGAAATTTTCCTCTAAATCAAAATTTTACCCTTTATTAGAAAAAATAATCTTTCACCCATGAAAAAGGGGACAATATAATGTGAGGATTATCATTGATAATATTGTAAGGACTGCTATTGATAAAACTGCTAGGAATATCAATTGATAATATGATTGATATTATTGTCATGACCATCAAATCACCAGTCAGTCATGAAACATTTGTGAAGTGCTTACTTTCTGGGCATTATGTTAAGTAATTGGGATATATAGAAAGCCTTAGTCCTCACTAGGAGTTCACTGTTGGGGAATACCACTCATAAACAAACTATGTAAAACAAGCTATGTGTAGTGTAAATTGGAGATAATCTCAGAGGAAAGGTATTAGCACTAAGGGGGATTGGCAAAGGCTAATGGCTTAGCTGAGACTTGAAGAAAACCAGGAGAGGTAAAGAGGGAGAAAAATTCTAGGAATGGAGAAGAGTCAGTAAAAATGGGTGGAGTTGGGTGATGGAACATCAAGGTAGCTTGTGTGTCTGCATTACAGAGTGCAGGAAAAGGAGCAAGACCTTAGAAGCCTGGAAAGCTAGAAAGGGACCAAATTATGAAAGACTTTAAACATCAAATGAAACATTTTTATATTTCTTCTTGGAGGTGAGAAAGAGCCACTAAAGTTTTTGAATAGTGAGGGTGATATGCTCAGACCTCTGCTTTAGAAAGGTCATTTTGACAGCTGAGAAGTAGATAGATTAGATTTGGGAGAGACTAGAGTCCTAGAGACCAACCAATAGGCTATTGTTATAGTTCAGGTATAAGATGATGAAGGTATGAACCAAGGTGTTGATCATATCAGAGGAGAGAAGGGGTTACAAAGGTAAACTATTCAATACTTGGCAGTCATTTGGCAATCACAGGCATATATGGCATTTACATATTCAATAGCCACAGTAAAGGAAATTTCTAATGGTAATGAGATTTTGACCTTGGTTCCCTATCATCTTACCTTTATTTATTTGTTTGTTTGTTTATTGCCCTGGCAATATTGCTCATGAGACAATTGACTTAGAATGATTGTAAATGATTATACAACCTTGGGCAAGACCAATGTGAAGATATGCCTTTCTATATATTTGAATATTTTGGCACAAGCATCATCTAGAAGAGAGGTTCTTTGCTAGTTTTGTACCATAGATGACTTTGGCAGCCTGACTTTGAATGCAGAAGCCTATACAATACTTTCAGAATAATATTTTTGAATAAATAAAATAAAGTACTAATGATTACAAAGAAAAGAAATTATCAAAATTTTAAAAATTATGTTTATAGACTAGCACAAGAATCCCAGATATAGAACTTATAATAATTATTGTGGCTATGGTATAAACACTAGTGCCATAGCAATTAGGTTAATTATAACAAACCTGAAGATTTCTTGAATACTATTCAGCTGATGTGCTTAGGATAAAGTTCATGTTATGGTGAAAGGAATATAAAAAATTATTTATTTAATATTTCCTTGAGGAGAAAAGCAGAGAGGCGATTATACTTCAAAATTTACCAATATGAACCAATTTAGCTTGGTTTGAGACCTAATTGAACTGATTCAAGAAAGCAAAGCAAATTTGGGTTATGTTAGTGCATTTATTTCTTCTGCAAAAAATTATAATATCTCAGAAAGGAAAATGATACCATATCAATAATTAGTGTTTCTGTGGAAAAGAAGTTATTTAATTTTATTTTGCTTTATTTTTAAAATAATTTCTTTTAGAACTAAGGGCAGTTAGGTGGTACAGTGGACAGTGTCAGGAAGAACCATTTTGCGAATTCAAATTCAGCCTCAGATCTTTGCTGGTTTTATGACCCTAGGCATGTCATTTAACCCTGCTTGCTTCAGTTTCCTCATCTTTAAAATGAGTTGGAAAAGGAAATGGCAGAACTCCCCAGTATCTTTACCAAGAAAATCCCAAATAGGGTTACAAAGAGTTGGAGAAGACAACCAGCAACAAATTTTAGAACTAACTTCCTCACTTAATTCCTTTCAATATGTCAGACCTGAAGGTGAATATAAGGAAGATTTGGAATTTAATTCATGAAAAGTAACTTTTCTTTTGAAAAAGAATGGAACATCAATTAGGCAATGATACCTAAATTACAACAACAACAACTAAAGGCTTAGTGAATGGGATAAATAAATCTATATTCCTAATGCTCATCTCAATCCATTAATATGTATTTTTAAAATGCCTTCTATATACTAGGCAATATAATAGGTGCTCTATCAAGTTCAAAGTATTTTTACTCTCAACCATTTAAAAACATTTTAGATTTAACATGTCTTTCTGGGAGCAATAGAACCCAAGAACAGTTTTAGTAAGACAAAACTGTCTAATTTGGCATTTTTGAAGGTAAAGTGTTTTAAATATATCTCAAAGGATCATAAGTCTCTTAGGCAGACACTACAGATATTTTTCTCCCCATTTTATAAATGAAGAAATTGAGACTTCAAGAAATTAAGTGACTTGAGAAGTGAGATTTGAATGCAAATTTCTCCTACCTGGGTTTGCTACTTTTTCCCACTATGCCAAATAGACAGGGATGGGATTGGGCAGTGCTGTCATGTATTACAAAAGGAGGACTCCTCTCCTTTCTAATACATACCTATAAGTGTTTCTAAGGATCAATTAATGGTCAGGTAGTAGAATACTGAGGGATTTATCTAGATAACTCATCCCTCCAACCCACTTTTGTTTTAATTGATTGGATATTTGAGGCTGAATGAGTTAAGTTTATTGGTTCTCTATTTTGTCTGTGGAAAATTGGTATTTTGGTATGATTGAGAAACACAAAAGAAGAAGTTTTAGGTTTTTTTTGTTTTGTTTTGCTTTGTTTTGTTTCAGAGGGAATGAGGAATGGCTTCTAAGTAAGGAATGAAATTGAAAAAGAGTATGGAACTCAAATTCAGTTCCAAGGAAAATAATAGAATAAATCAATTCAAAGTAAAGAATAGACCAAATTATAAGAGATAGCAAAGATGCACATTATTGGATTTGCCAAAACAACTCATAATTGCCCTCTATATACCAAGGTCTTAAAAGTCAGTACATTTATTTATGTTTTTTCCCTAAGGTCATTGGAATTCATTGCTTCTATTTTTTCAGTACACATTTATTTGTAGCTATAAAACCCTGAAATCTTTTATTAATGGATCAGTCTTGCCTTTTACATATGCAACCTGCTTATGATTATTAGGGCATCTTTTGAAGTTCACAGTTAAACTATACAAACTTTATCATGATTTCATTGATTTATATTGGTCTTTAAATGACTTTCCTATTTGCTTAGAGATCATTTTTGACATATGACTAGTGAATATATACAACCTCTATCTTTCTAGATAGTGGAGGATGGATTTCTGATAATCCATCTCTGAAACCTCCTATTCTTTTCATTTCCTATTTCTTCATTGCTTTCCTTTTAGTAACAAGCTTCACAGTAGAGGAGCTCAGTTGACTAGCTGCACACTGGAAATGAGAATCACAAACTCGACTTATATCAATTAATATATAAACAGATACACAAGCCAGCTCTAAATCAATGGACATTGTTCAAACCAGCTCAACACTCTAGTAATGCAATGAAGTACTAAGTCAATCTAATAATATTAAGTTCATACAAAACACTTTGTTAAGTGTTAAGGAAACAAGGTCAAGATGAAAAAGCAATCCCTGCTCTCAAAAAGTTTATTATTAGCTAGTCATTCAGATGTAAATCTATGAGGAATATGCAAAAATGTAGGTAAGGATATATAAAAAATTAATATCAGTTTAGCTGTCTGGAGCTTTTTTCCCTTCTGTTGTCCATGGTATTGTTTTTTGTGACATTTTCAGTCAGAAGTCTGTGTGGCATGTCAGTATTTTCTTGAGGATTATGTGTAGCCTGAGAAACAGTGTCCTAGAGGATAGAGTCAGAGGTTCATTGATTTGCCCAAAGTCACACTGTAAGTGCCTGAGGATTTAAACTCAGATCTTCCTAACTCCAGGTCCAGTGTTCTATTCATTGCACCTCCTTACCTTCTCTGTACCAATGAAATCAAAGTTTCGATTCCTCTTATCCCTAACCTTTCCATGATCTTCAGTTGGGTCCTATGTTGCTTGGGAGCCAACACATCCAATATGCTATCTGAGCTCAATCATAGACTACATCTAGTTTTTATTAATCAGCAGCCTTTAAATCAAAAGCACAAAACCACACATATTTAATTCTTTCCCACTCCCATTATTTGGATGATCATCCTTTTCTAGGTACTGTGCCTGAGAGAATTTCTAATATCAAGAGAGATTGTGCGAAAACATAAGCCAGAGAATACACAGTCAATTTGACTGACTGAAAGAATAAAGGGAGAGTTGAAAGGCAAAAGCACCCAACTGCAGCTCCAGGGATGGTTCTCCAAGCTGCTTTTCTTGAGCAATCAGCCTGTGACAAGTGGATGATATTGTTCAGAACAAGTGTAAATGAGTTAGGGTACTTCATCATCAGATTGCCTTGTGCTATAGCAGGTCTGCATCCAAAGCTATCTCTAAATGCACAAAAAAAAAAATGACTCAGGCTCTTCGAAACCAGAGAGAATGACAAGACAGTGAAATCTGTCAATAGCCCAAGCAACTGATGCCAAGGTACTGGAGAAAAAATTTATAAATCCCTGGGAGGAGGCAAGGTATAGTTCAGTCTCAATTCAGAAGAGTATTAGCAGGAGATAAATAGTGAAAAAGCCCAGGCTCATGTGTCTGGCAAGGGGCCACTTTGGCAAGATGGTGCCATAAAAGGCAGCTGAGGAAGGAGATTTCTCTACTAAAGTTAAGGGCATTGCTGTTTTGTTATTGCAGATCATTGTGAGGGAGTTGGCCTGTGTAACCTAACCCCCAAAGGATAACCAGTAACTCATTTCCTCCTCTTTAAATGTATTGCAAATACTCGGGATGATAAAAGCATTTTCCTGCAGAAGATAGGATAGCAACTGGAAAATGTCATTAGCTTCCAGATTGTCCCACTTCACATGCATATCATCCTTTGAATAACAGTCGTGACTTTGCTTAGTTCTCAGAGACCCATATTTTATGATGGAGTTTGCAACAAAATTCCTCCCAATGCATGAAAACAGAGCCATAACTAAGGTGGGACTCTAGAGACTAAATATCCAATGACATTCTCCTGTTCTTTCTCCTCCTTCTCACCCCACCCTGAGCACACATAGCATTTCAGTAGCAAAATACTCAATTCTTCTTTATCTGGTGCTGGACAGCTACCTCAAGGGATCAGAAATCATTTTAACTTTCTTCTGGTGTCTCATCCCATGACACCCCACCCCATACCTTTCCCCTATCTGTTGTTTCTCCTACTATGTCCTTCGGAAGCCAGATTCTTTGAAAGATATTATCCCTCTTTCATTGTGTGATAAACTCTAACCATGGTGAATTTGGCAGGCATTCCCATGCCGGTTGAATATGGCACATATGCATGAATTTCTAGGTATATAGGTGTCTTATTCCCATTCTATGGCTATAATTTTGGGATGATAGACCTCAAGGACAATATCTTTTCCTACAAAAGCAGTTTTGACAGATGCTATAAGAGCTCATATAGTCATGTTATGGTCTACGCAAAGATGAACAAATTCAATTTCATTTCTCAAAAAATAAAACCTTCCAGAAGCTCCCATCTGCCAAGTTTCCAAATGATTTCTCTGTGACCTTTATTCTCTGTTTGATAGAAATGTCTCAAACAGAATAATGAATCAAATTTGATCAATTCATCACAAAATTTGAGTTGTTTGGAGTGACACTCAGCTAATTTTTCATATTTTCTATTAAGCTCTGTCATGATATAGTCATAGGTTCCTTGCCTTATAACAGTTTTCATTGACTCAGCTACAAATGCAATTATTAATTAAAGTAATACTTAATTGAAATTAGTCATCATGGGTCCTGCTAGCCACTAACCTGGTCATATTGAACAAAAGATGTCATCCTGGTCCAATGCTCATTCTAGAAGCCATGGCACTCTTATCAGATTGAGGGGAAATGCTGGATAGGTGCCAACCCTTCTGTGCTTCTCAAGAGAGAGAACAACTTCCATAGTATTGCCTATCTCTGGGTGACTATGCTTGCTGATTTGTTCACTAGAGGGATGGAAGGTAGTTTACTCATTTAGGGAAAGTCTGCATCTCCACCTCTGACAAACTCGATTATTTTTGAATGCTCTCTGTTTCACTGCACCCTAATTACATGACTATGGCTCTATAATGGAATTCATTCCTCAAAGATCCTCACAAAAATGGATAAGCATTCTTGGATATTATATTCAGCATTATACTTGGCATAGAATCAATAAGAGAAATAAAATAATACTTAATAAAATATGTATCACACTATCCTATTGCCAGTTCTCTGAGATTCAACCATTCCAAGACTTGACATAAAATGCTCTAAATCCAGGAATTATAGGAAATATGTAGTTCAGCTTGATTGATTCATATGGCCCCATCTACTTGAAGCAGACAAAGTCATGCAGATAGTATACACTAATATTTGGCTTACATGTCCAAGAGGGTTGATATTTAGATAAATCCTTAGGAACTCAGTGGTCCTATTTTCTATATTATTTCCTAGGACAAACTGTTTGACCTTTCTTTACTTTCCAGATCTTCTAAATAAGATGAGGAAGACATAATGTCTTAGGTCCTTTTGAGCTCCAATTCTATGATGCTATGATTCTATATTGTACTGGAAACTTTAGGTTGAGTGCTCTCATCAGCTCCTATGATTCAATTAATATCTCTATACAAATCTTTATATCTAGTCAATATCTCTCCTGAAGTTTAGTCTAGTATGGTTATCTATTGTAAATTATAAACCATATATCTGGAGATATGGTTTAAATTCAACATGATAAAAATAATTCATTTTTTCCCCTCCAAACTCATCCCTACTCCAGATTTCTTTTTGTGTGTCAAAAGAATCATGATCCTTCCCTTCTTTCATGTTTTCCTTTCTTGTTCCACATGCACAGTTGCTGCTAAAATATAACATTTGAAATACCATTTCAACCTCTACAATATCTCTTATATGTAAACCCTTCTCTCATATAGCTACCTCTTTAGTTCAATTTCTCATCACCTCTTATAGTATCACAGTGGTCATCTAATTGGTTTTCCTGCCTCTAATCTCTCACCACTCTAATATCCTCTAGAATGCTGCTAAAATGATTTTCCTTAATTTCTGACTAGGCATGTAAGTTCTCCACTCAATAAATATCTGTGGCTCCTATTATTTATAGGTACAAATATAGCTCTTTAATGCTTTAAAGACTTTTTACATCCTGACTCTGATCAATGTTTCCAGTCTCATCATATGTGTTCCCATGTTCTAAAATCCATCCAAACTGGCATTATCTCTAGCCTATATATATACTCTGTACCTTTGCTGTGGACATCAACCCTTTCCTAGAACATACTCTTTTATCATAACCTCATAGAACCATTCTCTTCCCTCAAAATTCAGTTGAAGTGCCTCTTTCTATATTAAATCTTTACTGATTTCTCCAGTTGCTTGTGTCTTACTTGCTCAAACTAACTACTAATTACTTTTTGTTTTTTCTCTCTATTTCATAGAATCTGAAAGATGGCAGGGGCCTCAGCAGACAGCTATTCTAACTCATTAAAGATTGTCCACATATAACATGCTCAACAAGTACTTACTTAGCCTCTGCCTTACAACTTACAAGGGAAAGGAATCCATTACCTCGAAAGATAAACCATTAAACATATGACTGTTGTTCATCAGTTTTTAATTATGTCCAACCCTTCATGACCCTATTTGGGGTTTTCTTGGAAAAGATACTGGAGTGGTTTGCCTTTTCTTTCTCCAGTCCATTTTACAGATAAGGAAACAAAGGCAAGCAGGATAAAGAGCCTTGTCTAGGATCACATAGCTAGAAAGTTTCTGAGACTAAATTTGAACTCAGGAAGATGAGTCTTTCTGATTCCAGGTCTAGCACTCCATCTGCACCACTTACTTATCCCATTCCACTTTTGGCCAGCTTTAATTGGTAAGAAGTTTTTCCTGATATCAAGCCTAAATGTGCTTTTTGGCAGCTTTTATCCTTTTTTCTTCATTCTATACTGGAGACAAACAGAATAAACCTAATCTCTTTTCCACATAACAGCCCTTCATACACCTGAACACAGCAATGCTGAGACTTCCTCTTTCCAGACTAAATATGCTCAGTTCCTTCAACAAACCCTCATATATCATCTACTCAAAATCTTTCACCAATTTGTTTTCTCCACTTTGGATACTCTCCAGAATTTTAATGATTTTCTTGTTATGTCTTTGGTGCTTAGGACTGAACAAAATACTCCAGACAAGGTCTGAGAAGGAAGTACAGTGGGATTATCACCTCCTTCCTAAAAGGAATACCTATTCAAAGGTAGTCCAAGATTATATTAGCTTTTTTTGGCTGCCATTTCACTCTACTGGATTATATTGAGTTTGTATACTAGCCTCTATCCTTCTTTCCTCCACCTTATATTTATATGTTTGATTTTTTATATCCATGAGCAAGATTTTACATTTATCCTATTAAATTCAGTTTTAATGAGTTCAGTCAAGTGGTTTAGCCTATCATTCTTTTGGATTCTGTCAGCCATTGGGTTACTTATCCTTCTTAGCTTTATGTTATTTGTTAATTTGATGAATATGCCATATTGCTTTTTATTAAAGTCATTTTCTAAAATGTAAAGTAGCAAAGGACCTTGTATAATCCTTCACTACCTTTCCACAGGTAAAGGCTCCTATGGAGTGGGGCAGGGCACTCTCACATGCATTTCTGTAGAGTCTTTCAAAGTTTTCAAGCACTTCAAAAAGAAATTTCTTCAAATAAAAATAATCTTTTATGCTTCAGAGAGAAATAAAGGAGAAAGCATAAGGGAGAAGCAAGAAATGAGGCATTGGGATACATAGAAAGGAAAAAAGATATACATCACTTCCCTGTATCCAATTCAGTAGAATGATTCATAGTAATGGTCTATTATTGGTGATAATGGTAATATTAGCTCGACTGTTCCAAACCAAAAGCCAATCTGTAAGTAAGTTCTATCTCGGAACTGGTTGCAGGAGGCTAATGAGAGTTTTCTCAGGAAAGGCATTGTTCAAATGAATGCTATTAGTTCCTGGTGGGAGAAAATAGTAACAGAAAGTAAAGTAGAGATGTAGGTTTTCAAAGTCCAAGGAAACTAATCAAGTTGGATGGTCTCAGTAAAGCTGAATGTAATAGCAATTGGCCTATATGAGGCAGATTTTTGCCCTACTTTTGTCCTAATAATTAATTGTATGTGAACTGGTGATAGAAAGTAATCTTTGGACAACAGGAATACTAAGTTTTACGTGAATTTATATGAACTGCTCCATTTTCATTCTCATTGTATTTTTGACATTTTGCCAATGTTGGACTTAAATCAATTAATACATTTAATTCAGCTAGAGATCAATAAAGTATATGAGGCATAGCAACTGTTGACATTCCCCTCTCCCCTATCAGAGTGAATAATAACTGATAGTGTTCATTGCATTTATTGGTGGAGTTTCCAAAAAAGAACTGGAAACTGATAGAGATGCAGGGAGCAAAATACAATGCATCCTGCCATGGTTTAGTGGTTATTAGTATTTCTATCACCCTAAGGAATACCAGATGTGGTCATATTCTGCCAGAAGTATGAGACCTTTGTCCCTCTGTCCATGAAAGATTCTTCCAGGAGTCACTCATTGGAGAGATCTACAGAGATTTCAAGACCAAGAAGAGAAGAGAAACTAATGATAGCTAGATAGCACAATGGACAAAATGCTGCACTTGGAGTCAGGGAGATCTGATAGTGAATTCTGCCTTAGAAACTTCCTATCTATGTGTCCTTGGGAAAAGATCCTTAAAATTCTTAAATCAATTTCATCACCTAGAAAATGGAGATAATGATTGCTCTGACTTCACAGGGTTTTTGTTTTGCTCTGCAAACCTTCAAATGCCATATAAATGCTTCCTGGTCTAATGGGCATAGGAAACTTCCTTCTTGTGAATTGCTGGCTCTGAGGGAAGTTCTGCCTTTTCCCTTGGAGAAATAAATAATTGCAGGATAAGCCACTATTAAGAAATGAGTTTTATCTTAATTCATGCCTTAGTTATCCATTTCCAGAGGCAGGTCAGATGTTAGTTCATGTTCAGTAGGAGTTGAAATGTTTGGTTTCTGATCTCTCAGTGATCTGCAAGTTAATCAGAGATGGCAATCCAACCATTAAGATGCAGTAGTTTTATGGTCATCTAATAGGCCAGTCATTATTTCAACATTCTTGGTTTCCCCAGACTCTAGAGCCTAGAGTGATCTTAGGGTCCAGCTCACAACCTTCCATCTCTGAGGAATTGTTTTTATAGGTGTTGAGAATGCCTCCTGATGATGCTTAGTCTTGAAATCAAGAATAAAAATTATTCATGTTCTTCACTATAACTTAAACTATTTTCAGTGCTTATATTGAAATAGAAGAGCAAATTCTAAGGCAAGAGTTTGAACCTGAACCGAGAGGAGACTCTTGGGAATCAGGAGGCAATGATGTGGAGATAGCCCATATTTATATCATCTTTTACAGAATCAACAGTGAAGAAAAGATGAGTAACCTTTTGGAGATAGATGGACTGTATTTGCTTCTTACATGGTTAGAACATGATGGATGTAAAGCCAAAGTTTAGGAATAACTCTCATTAACTTTACTAACGAGAGTAAACTTATGTTTTGGTCATAGAGAAGAGGAACTTAATTTTAGGTGTTTGGAAAAAATGTTGTTCTTTATTTGAAAAAGGAGCAGAAAAGGTACAAAAGAGTATATAATTCTTCACAATTTCTAGAAAAACATTTAAACTTATTTGAACCTCAGTTTCCTCATCTATAAAATTAAGTATATATATATATGTATGTATGTATATATATATATATATATATATATATATGAGCTCTTTCCTACTCTAATTATATGGCTCTTTGACCTCTGTACTACTGAAAGTGGTCCAATCATGTCATCCTCATAAAGAACACTAATTCTTTTACTATATCATAGGATTTAAATCATAGGATTTAAAATTGAAAGAGGGCTTAGAGATAATTTATTCTAACACCCTCATTTTATTCATGAAGAAATCTGAGTCCAAATTGGTTAAGTGATTTGCCCATAGTCACACATAGCAGTTAAGATTTGAACTCCTGGGTTTCCCTCTGATACCACAATCAGTAGAGGCAGTTTCATTTTTAAGGCATAAGCTTACTAAGTTCATCTGCCTCCTTCTCACTCTTAGCTGATCATGATATCATTGGTTCTCTTTAAGACTGAAAGGCAGGGGCGGCTAGGTGGCATAGTGGATAAAGCACCAGCCTTGGAGTCAGGAGTACCCGGGTTCAAATCCGGTCTCAGACACTTAATAATTACCTAGCTGTGTGGCCTTGGGCAAGCCACTTAACCCCATTTGCCTTGCCAAAAAAAAAATCTAAAAAAAAAGACTGAAAGGCACATCACAACAATGGTTCTGAACTGTGGGTAGCTTAAACAGAGAGAACCTGTCAGATGATGTTCCTAAAATTTACCCTTTTTGTTATGCGTATAACATACCCATGCCCACATACCCATAACACATTTAAAAAAAAAAACCCTTGCTGTGGCAATATAGGGTAACTCTTGGAATTCTGGCACCATTGGTGTCTTTCCTTTGGCATCTCTAGTCTCCTATCTTGATCAAATCCTTAGGGTCTTATAACTTGGCTTGTAAACTGTCTGAGGTGCTGGGCAGATAACGTAGCAAAAGATTTGACATTACTGACTCTATATCCTATCTCTTACATATAATCATCAAAGAAGTTATGGGATCCTATAACAGTCAATGGTAGTAAGATAATTATTCTCTCTTCTTAAAATTAGATTGCAGAAGAGTTGAGTATATACCTGGAGGGACCCACCCATAGTGAGTGCAGATGACTACTTGAAGGGGAAACTTAGGGAATATTTATTGCCCGGGTCAAACTACGATTCCTTGCTACAAATCTGCTGATGTCCCCTGTCATATTCCTCTCTGCTGGATATCTCTGCTAATCTAAACTTTCTCTACTACCATTTTTTTCAGGGGCACCTTTGGGGTCATGGGTTGCTCTCTGCCACCCTCTATGGGATAATAACTGCTAGCATTCTAACCTCCTTCCAGGGTACTGGGGGAATGGTAAAGGGGATTGAGTTCTAAGCTTTTTTAATCATAGCCAAGAACTCCAGCAGCCAAACCAAGTCAACCAAGCATAAAACAAAACCCAGCAGAAGTTTTTGGTTTTCTAATTTAAACGTTTCTTTGTAATTCTTTTTTATCACATTGCAACTTAGAGTCCTTCTATTTAAAGTCTTGTCTTATTAATAGTTAAATTGCTTTTTAAAATTCCAATCACATTTCTTGGTAACTTGTCTGGGTCTCCATCAGATCTTTCTTTTCAGGGACTCTTCTTAGCCTCAGATTTCTCTTCTATAACATGGCCCTTACTGGGTTGTGGTGAGCATCAAATGAGAGAATACATGAAAAGTACTTTTTAATCTTAAAATTAAGTAAATATAGGTGACTATGTGGCACAGGAGATAAAATTCTGGACTTGGAATCCAGAAGCCTTGAGTTCAAATTCTACCTCAGACACTAGCTAAAAACATCCTGTTTCCTTACTTATAAATGGGGCTAATAACTCAACTATCCCAGGGGAATTATAAACATCAGATGAGATAATAGATTTTTTTGGCAAATCTTAAGATACTATATGAATAATATTTATGATTATTATTACTTTGCTTTGCAAAGATGCAAAGAAGATGTGTTGAGGAGATTCTTTTCAAAGTGCCTTTTACTGCCATCCCCACTTCCATAATACTCCTGGCTGTCATGTAAATCAACTCAGGAAGAAGACTAAAAAACTTGGAGGGATGGGGAGCTGGTGATTTTTGTCCTACTTTCAAAATTGCTGTGCCCCCTGCAGATGCTTCTGGGCAGCCCAGCTATGGGACAGATGCTGGGCAAGTTTAGAAGACATTTTCTTTCTATATAGCAGCAAGAACTAAGGAAATAGAAAAGCAGGGAAGTTATCAAGGCAACAAGCATGGTTTTTTGCCAAAAGACACTTTGGAATCATAAATAAAAACTAAGGGAAAAAAAGTAGCCAAATATTGTCCTTCAGCTAGAGGTACTTGTGTCATTTCCTTCTCCTTTCCTGTTAATGTGATTTAAATAGAAGTATTTAGTCTTAAATCACTCTTGGAATCAGGATGGGGACATGGATTTTGGCACACTTTAAGCTTTGAAGAACTCCCCTCTGTCTGCAGCATCTGGAAGTTAATCATTCTGACCTCCGGCTCAATTTTTTCATAATGGGAGATTTGGCAGGGAACAAATGTCACAGTGCCGGGCTTTGATGGGGGACTCACTGCAGATTTGGCAGCGTGGGGTACAGGCTGAGAGAGAGAGACTAGAGCTGAGGAAGATTGCTTCCAAAAGACCAAAAAGAAAGCAGCTATTAATTATTAATGCCATTGCAGAAGGGCAGACTGTTTTGTGTGTGTCTGTATACAGGCAAGCTTTGGCAGTCATTTTGGTGAAACAGATTTCAGTGCAGTATTCTGTCTTAAAACATATCTCCTCTGATCTCTTTGAATGAATTCAAAGCAGCTCAAATATATAACAAGAGAAAACTTTTCACGCATAGAAACATAATTTATAACATATATCTATGTAAATATTCATATTTTTGTATATATGTATGTACATTTATACGTGTGCATATATATATATATATATATATATATACATATACATATATTTGCATGCACATGCAGTAAGGAACATTTTGATGGCCTAGGAAATAGGAAATAACATGCCATTGAAAATGATTCTGAGGTATTTAAAAAGATTAAGTAATATTAGAGTCAAATAATTCTCCAATAACTGTGGGAGAATACTTTGAAAAAACTCAATCTGATTTTTTTCTTTTCAGGACAAAATTAGTATTTTGCAGGCAACTGTAGTAGATATAGAAGAACCATTCCAGGCGGTTCCTTTTTTTAAAAGTTTTTTTGCAAGGCAAATGGGGTTAAGTACTTGCCCAAGGCCACACAGCCAGGTAATTATTAAGTGTCTGAGACCTAATTTGAACCCAGGTACTCCTGACTCCAGGGCTGGTACTTTATCCACTTCACCACCTAGCTGCCCTAAGTGGTTCATTTTAACAGAATGCCAGAGTCAGGGAGAGTCAAGTTCAAATTCAGTCTCAAACCCTGTAACCCTGGGCAAGTCACTTAATCTCTTTGCCTCAGTTGCTCAGCTGTAAAATGAATTATTATTGTTTTATTATAATTATTATTAGTTGTACTGTGTAGCTTCCAACCAAAACCCCAACTCATAGTCATTGTAACTCTTAACTCAAAAGAATAGAAATGAGTTATAAAATAATAGGCTATAAGTATAAGAGGAATTCTAGCATTTTTCTTTTTTTTATTTGAAAATGAAAGCCCACATTTCAAAGATGTAGCCCCTACTCACATTCTTGTCTTATTTGTGCACTTAGAGGACTGAGATTCACTAGCATATGTTTCTGATTTAAATTATAGCAACAAACAATTTTTCTAACATATCCTAGTTTAGAGGCAAGTTAGGAAAAAACAGAGATAGCCTTGTCAGGAAGGTCAAGGTTCATCTCCTGCCTCTGACACAACCTATCTACATGAATGTGCACAGGCAAATCACGTCACCTCTCATTGTCTTAGGCAAGTCTCTGAGGCAGTATATGACAAAGGAGCTTCTTATTTGTGTTAAGTGGAGTAGTGGAACAATGGATGGACTAGTGGAAAACTGAGTTCAAACCCAGTCCCAGATGTTTACTAGATGTGTGAACCTGAGGAAATCATTTAACCATTATTTACCTCAGTTTCCCCAACTTAAAGTGGGGATAATAAAAGTACAACTTGTGAGTCTCAAATGAGAAAATATTTGCAAATCATTTGGCAATGTCTCTGGTATATATGAGATGTTTAAGAATTGCTTGCTCTCTTCCCTTCCACACACACAGACCACACACACACACACACACACACACACACACACACACACACACACACACAAACACACAGACATCCTACAAAAGAAAGGAAGTTCCTTGAGGATAGGGACTGATTTATTTATTTATTTATTTTGCAAGGCAAATGGGGTTAAGTGGCTTGCCCAAGGCCACACAGCTGGGTAATTATTAAGTGTCTGAGGCCAGATTTGAACCCAGGTACTCCTGACTCCAGTGCTTTATCCACTAGGCCACCTAGCCACCCTTTGAATTTATTTTATTTTACTCCTTGGTATCCCCATTACTTACCACAGTGCCTAACAGATACGAAGTACTAAAAAAAAATCTTTCCGAACTCTTACTTTGAAAGGTGAAAAGAGTTCTGGAATTGAACTTGGCAGACCTGTGCTTGAGTCCTTGGACTTTACCTCTTAAATATCTTACTTTAAGCAAGTCATGACCTCTCTGGGCCATAATTTCCCCCACCTCTAAAATAAGAAGAATGATACTTACACTAGAAAAGATAACAGAGGTAGTTTCAGAAGGAAACACAGAAAAGCAAGACAGCTTTGAAATTAGTATGTTGGCTCTATTACATTCTTTTTAAAAATGCAAGTCATTCACTCTAGACATTCAAAGTTTCATGGACAATCTTCTTTTTCTGATATGCAAATATCATGTCCTGATAGGAAATTTGTCAAGCAAAGAATAATAACAAAAAAGAGAGAACATTAAAAATAAATACTTGTTTGGAGACCAGTTTGGGAGGCTTCAATTAAGACATTATGTTCTGTCAAACTTTTAAATAAGATTTGTCAAAGATAACCCACAATGAGAATAATCCTAATGTTACCTTTCTACTGAGACACTTGAATGCTTGGAAATAAACTAGATGATTGTTGTGGAGATTTATAAGCAAGTAAATTGGTTAGAAATGACAGTTCTCTCTTTCTCCCTCTAATTCTCTCTCTCTCTCTCTCTCTCTCTCTCTCTCTCTCTCTCTCTCTCTCTCTCTCTCTCTCTGTGTGTGTGTGTGTGTGTGTGTGTCTGTCTCTGTCTTCATCTCTCTCTGTCTCTCTCTCTCTCTGTCTCTGTCTGTCTCTGTCTCTGTAGTGGTGTGTGTGTGTGTGTGTGTGTGTGTGTCTTTTCTCTTTGTCTTCACTCAATAAAATATTGGTCAATTTGTCAAATTTAGATGAAGGGTACTAGGAAATAGGGCATAATGTTGGTATAGGCATCATGAGACCTCTTGAATTATCTGTTTATATACAGAGCAGCACCAGTAAGAAGTTCATGCTCTGGGTACTGCTTTCCTGAAGGTTATGAACAGTTCTGCCTCAATGCTGAAACACAAAGTGGGATTCGTCATCTTGGTGTCCTTCAGATTTCTCTGTAGGGTACGATAGATTACTTTGACTAAAATAAATAACAAGTCACATTCAAATCATTCTTTTGAATGGTGCCCTTTCCAGTCATGAAAATTAAGTGCCATCTCACATGCCCAAGGCAAGCCTAAAAGGAATCAGGGAGTGGATTTAATGAAAATAGGTCATCTGGTTCAAGAGATATTTAATATAGTCAATCCCTTCAGTCCAGTTCTAGCCCCTTTTCATTGAAGGATTAGAGAAATTTAACTCCTTTTCCCCCACATTCTTTGTCCATGAAATCCTATCTAGATTTTAGGTCCCAACCAAGTCTATCTCCCCTAAGGTAACTTTCCTTATCCCCACAATCACAAATAACCTTTCCCCCATCAGAATTCTCATATTTTGTACCTCTCCTATGTATTTTTCACTTTCTATTTTGTATTATATTGTTTTATATTATTTGATATTTATAAATACATTATATATTCTTTTAAAAATGCATTTTATTTCATTAGATATGTCCCAAATTATAAAACATTTTAGACATTAATTTTTAAAGTTATTTTATTATTAATTTTATTAAATGTATTTATTTTATTTTAATTATTATTAGCAATAAAACACATTTCCAACATAATAAAAATCATGATTGCATGCTTCAAGTCTATTATATATAACTTGCTATCCCTTTTAAATATACAATAAAATTTTCATGTAAATTTCTTTTTTCTTCTCTCCCCCACCTTAGAGATGACTACCATTAGATTATCTGTATTTATATATGATATAATTATATTCATATATGTGGATATGTAAAATTATTTTACACATAATTCTATTCAATAATTCTTTTTCTGGATGCAGATATCACCTTCATATTTCCTTGATAATTAATTTAAGTATTTATAATAGTTAAAATGATTATAATCTGCCCAAAGTTATTCTTAAAACAATATTGTTGTTAGCATATTCAATATTCTCTTGGTTTTGTTCATTTTGTGCTTCATTATTTCCATGTTTTTTTTAAGATCGTTGATCTCATCATTTCTTATAGCAAAAGAACAAATTCATTTTTAAAAATTTTGGGTTTCTTTCCCACTCCCCTTGAAAAGTCAAGCAATATGATTTTAGGTATATAAACACAACTTATTTTATTGTGCTTCACAAATAATTGTATATTTTACAAATTGAAGGTTTGTGACAACTTAATGTCAAGCAAGTCTATCACACTATTTTCCCAACAGCATGTACTCACATCATGTCTGTGTCACATTTTGATAAATCTTTCAATATTTCAAGCTTTTTCATCATTACTATATTTGTTATGATGATCTGTGGTCCATGATTTGTGATGTTACTATTCTCATTCTTCTGGACTGCCACCAGACCCATGTAAGATGGCAAACAGTCTATATTTGTTGATCCTGGTCCTTCATTCTCAAAAAAGACCATGATATCAGGGAGTTGATTGAGGGAGTCCTGTGCTAAGTCACCAGCCTCACTTTCTCCTCCAGAGGCATTTGGGTCCAGTGACCAGATAAGAATCAGGATGACGAGATGGCCCTGAATGTGAGGCAATCAGGTTGAAGTGACTTGTCCAAGGTCACACAGCTAGTAAATGTCAAGTGTCTGAGACTGAATTTGAACTCACATTCACCTGACTCAAAGTTCAGTGCTCTATCCACTGTGCTACCTAGCTTCCCCTCTATACATGTTATGTATATTCTGATTTCTCTATTTTCATCTCTCTCCTCAGACTTCCCTACTCTCTGAGAAGCAAAAAAATGAAATTGGGCCAATCAATAACCCTACAATGACCTCTAAGTGAAAGGGAGACCAATCTTTGTTGTCTTATTTTAAGAAATGTTTATGGGGCAGCCAGGCGGCACAGTGGATAAAGCACTGGCCCTGGAGTCAGGAGTATCTGAGTTCAAATCCAGTCTCAGACACTTAATAATTACCTAGCTGTGTGGCCTTGGGCAAGCCACTTAATCCCATTGCCTTTCAAAAACCTTAAAAAAAATCTTTAAAACCATCCAAACCTTCAGCAATTGCTATCTGACCAATCAGAGCCATTAACATTGTGGCAAGATCTTTCAACAGCAAAATGTTTATAATTCATGGAAGGTTTAATATTATTTTTAACAATAAAGTAATTTTCAATTGAGGTATCTACATTTTTTAGACATGATTCTATTGCACACCATTAAAAATTCATATAACTATTTTTTATGATATTCACCTTTTTGTGATGATCTGGGACAGAATGTTCTCCAAGGTATACTGTATGTCAAGTACTATCTCTTGTTTTTCTTTCTATCGTACTATTTCTTCAACAATACTCTATGCCTGTCAAATTCAAAGCATTCATTAAGACCGTATTCCACCATACTGGAAACTGGGATTACAAATCAAAAAAAGCCTACCTTCAAAGAGTTTATATGCTACTAGTTTGGGGGGGGAGAGCAATTGCATAGGTAATTAAATATAAAATAATAAAAAGTAAATGGAAAATAATTTGTGAGAAATAAAAAAGCTAACAACCTATTAGGAGCATGATAAGCATTTATTTATTTATTTTAGTAGAATCAGAGGTGGAACAAATCATACCTAATAGTTCATCAGGGAAGATAGTTTAGAATTTCTTCTTTTTCGATACCAGCTAATATGCTTCAAACTTTCACCTTTCCGAGGCTGGTGAAAAGAAAAGCCAACCAGTAGTCAAAAGCCTTGGACTTACAGTCATTTTTTTCTTGAGTAACTTACCTCACCAGCTTAAGCCCATAAAACTGGGTTTTATCAAAACTACTCTGTTTACCTGACAGGTGAACATCTGAGTAGGGTAAAATTTAATGTAAGAGTAGAAGCAAAAGTGTTGACTAATCTAATACCTGGGGAGGCAGGTTAGTCTCAGTCTGTTTTAGAGACATATTCATTTCACTCCTCTTCCTGAGTTCATATATAGCTTCAGACACTCTCTAACCCTGTTTGCTTGGCTTTCCTTTTCTATAAAATGAGCTGGAGAAGGAAATGGCAAACCACAAATGGGTCACCAAGCGTCAGACACAATTGAAACAATGTATTAGCTACTGAACTAGATTTTGAGGGTAAAAAAGAAAAGAAAGGAAGAGACAATCTTTACTATAGAGGAACTTAATCCTACTCTGAGGAAAACATGATATTCTCAATTAAGTAAATGTACAGTAATTGGCTGAGAGAGTGACTCCAGTTTGATTTCCTGTTGCATTCTTCATTCCTTCTTCACTCTAAAGCTCCTCATTCTACAAATATTCTAAATCTCATTTATATGAGATAGGTATAAGAACTTATATTAATATGTATATTTAGTACATATACATTGTAAATATATATAGATGACATATAGATTATATAGAGATGATATAACGGTAAATAGATATACATATATATCGGGAGAGAGAGAGAGAGAGAGAGAGAGAGAGAGAGAGAGAGAGAGAGAGAGTTCTTTAAAAGTTTGCAAGGATAGCTAGGTGATGACCGGGATAGAATGCTTTCCTTAGAATCAAGAAGACTCATCTTCAGGGGTTCAAATGTGACCTCAGACATTGTGTGACCCTGGGCAAGTCACTTAACTCTGTCTCAGTTACTCATTTGTTAAATGAGCTAGCAAACCACTCCAGCATTTCTGCCAAGAAAAACTCACTGGGGTGATTAAGACTTAGACATAAGGGGTGGCTAGGTGGTGCAGTGGATAAAGCACTGGCCCTGGAGTCAGGAGTACCTGGGTTCAAATCTGGTCTCAGACACTTAATAATTACCTAGCTGTGTGGCCTTGGGCAAGCCACTTAACCCCATTTGCTTTGCAAAAAAAAAAAAAAGCTAAAATAAAAAGACTTAGACATAAACAAAACAACATAATGACAACAAAACATTTGCAAAGCATTTTATTCAATTACTACCAAATCAAATATAAAATTATTTATTCAATGTTCAAATCTCTTCAAAACTTGTTCCCCATTCCTAGTCTTTCCAGCTTAATAACTTACACATCTGACCCGTTATTCTGCCATCCAGAGACAATGGCACTTCAAACAAGATGCCTTATCTCCTAGGGCCAGATATTTTCACTTTCTGTCCTCTCTTCCTGGACTGCTTTCCCTCCTCATCTCTGAGTCCTGTTTTCCCACTTTACCCATCCATCTTAATTCTAGTGCCTTTTCCCTGTCGATTCTTTCCAGTTTGTCCTGTATTTAACTTATTTGTATGTTGTTACCTGCATACTATCTCCCCTGTTAGACTACAAGTTCATTAATAGTAGGGAATGCCTTTTATTGTTTCAGTAGACCCAGTGCTTGGCACAGTAGTCAATTAATAAATGTTTATGGATTGACTTGGAGGTAGGTATTACATACATTTTTTCCCAATTGTACAAGGTTGAAGGTCTTACACAATTGAGAAGGGTCAGAATTGAGACTTAAATAAAATAAAGTGAATAAAATTGACTGAATAAATAAATAAATGAGAAAATATTTATAGATATTTGATATGTTCCAAGGAGCTCCATAAGGATTGAGGGTACTAGGTTGAAATGAGGGTCGATGCTTGAAAATGGAAGGTAGACAGGATGCTTCTGTTCCACAGTTTTTGGTTTTGCCCGACTGTAGAAAGAAGGCAGTTGGCCTTGGTAGTTCTCTTCTCTCCACAAATTTTGTTTCCTTGTCTGGTAGCAGGACTAATGGGGGAGAAGAATATTCCTGTGCCTGGGAATTTTTCGGGTGATCTTTCTACTGGATCATGATATTATACCTTCTTTACATTAATATTTCTCTGTAACTTCACCCATCATGTATTACTTCCCTCCTTTCCAAGGAGTAAAATTATATATGTATATATAATTAATAAATATATATATTATACACACACTCTCCATATAGCCTACATACTGCATATGCTACATGTACATATAACCAGTTTTTTCAGTTGCTTCAATCATGTCCTACTCTTTGTGAAATGACTGAACAAATCAGTAGTATGCTTGTAAATATTTACCAACCTGCTCTCCTGTTCATATATTTGTATGTATGCATACATGCGTATATAAATAAAACATGTATTAAGATTTTTTATTTTTTTCTTGCCTAGAAATCAATAAAACTATAAATGAAGTCCTTATGTGTAGTGTTTACTGATTTCTCAGTTATAGATACTTATATTGAGAATTTAGCAATTGGTTCTCGTGAGCCACTTTGTTCTGATACTTCAGCATACTCCTCTACTCAACTCTTCAATCACTTCCAGGACTTTGCAAGATTAACAATACTTTCATTTTTATCTTTCATCTTTCCCTTTCTATTGGATCCTAATCTTCCTACCCTTAGTTCCTGCAGTTGCTCACCATGTTCTCTCTTTATTATCCCCAGATATTTAGCTTCTCTACTCACCACTCTATTGAATGTGTTCTCCCAGGGCAGCTAGATAGTACAGTGGACAGAGCACTGACTCTAGAGTCAGGAGGACCTGAGTTCAAATCTGATCTCAGATACTTAGTAATTACCTAGTTGTGTGAACTTGGACAACTTGCTTAATCCCATCACCTTGCAAACAAACAAAAAAATTATTTTAAGACATATTGCAAGTCTATTTTTACACTTGAGAAAATAGAAGTTGGGGAAAGTCGAGTAAGTTGCTAAAGATCATATAGTTCATGAAAGAAAGTAAATGAAAATTCAGGTGTCCCTAATCTTTGTCTACTGATAAACATTGACATTCAATGTATAAAAACAATTGGCTCTGCAACATATTTTTGTGACCCAAAACAAGTTCTTTAACCTCTTTAGTCCTAAACTTCCTCATCTTTAAAATGAGAAAATTGGACTAGATAGCCTGTGGTCTCTGCTAGTTCTAGGTATACAATCTTATCATCTTGTTTACATCTGTTTTATTCAAAGTAATTCAAATTCTTCTCTCAAGCTGAAAATTAATCTTTCCTTCTTTGTTAATGAATTATTAAGTTATATTTGTAGGATGCTATTTTGGAATATGAAATAATTTCCAATCTTTTTTGAAATTACATGTTTTAGCATTTGCCCCCATTTAACATGGTTAAAAAATATACTGTATACTTTTAATATGTGAATTTCTCTTTCTAGTTGCTTGAAAAATTCTTTTTTTTTTTAATGTTGAATTCTCTGGGACTTGGCCACTATATGTATCAGTGAGTCAGATTTAAGGCTCCTCTTCACCAGCATTATGTATAGTCTGTTGATCATTGCTTTACCTTCTTTTTCAAGTATTAGGTATTATTTTATGTTTTCATGAGGTTTAATAAGAAAACATTTGGTTTTTTGTAAAATAATTAATTATCACATTGTTTGGTCAAAGTCTGTTTTAAAGGTCAATGCTTTTTGCTTATATAAAACACAAGCATTTTCCCCCAAGAGCTATTGCCTTGGGCATTTGCTCTAATATTTCATTTTGTAACCCTAAATATTTTGTATTTAGCTTCTAAAATGGATACCTTATTTAAGAGTATCTATACTTTTATTAAAATGTTTATTGTTATCAAAATTTTTTTTCAAAAAAATCTCTTGTTTAATTCACTGTCTTCTTTAATTTTTTATTCAGATTTTTAGACACCCTGTGATTCCTTATTATCTACTCATATTTCTTGGATTCAGTCATAGTAACTAATATATATTCTTCTCCCCCCCATATTTTGAAATTTTTCTTCATATATTTTAATTCACAATTATATTTTCAGTATATTATAAAACTTTTTAACAATTTACTCATTTTGTGCCACACATTTTGGAGGCTCCAAAAGAAACTTGGGAGAAGAGAGGTATTAGACTGACTACTCAACTGAAGATCTCAAGAGCCATTGTGCTGACCTCATTGCTATATGCCTGTGAAACCTGGATAATCTACCAGTGTCATGTCAGGAAATTGAATGACTTCCATTTAAATTGTCTTAGAAAGATTCTAAAGATCATTTGGCAGGAGAACACACCAGACACTGAGATCCTTTCTCAAGGTAAACTGCCTAGCATTCCAATATTGCAATAGAGAATGTAACTACAATGGGCTGGATACATTGTTAGAATGCCAGATGTATGCTTGCCAAAAAATCTGTTTTATGGAGAACTTACACAGGGCAAAAGCTCACAAGGTCGTCAGAAGACGCTATCTCAAGACACCCTGAAGGTCTCATTGAAGAACTTCAGAATTGATTGAACAGCATGGGAGACATTGGCACAGGACTGCCCAGCATGATGTACCCTCATCAGTGAGAGTGCTGCACTCTATGAGGAAGGCAAAACTGAAGCAAATCTGAGTTTAGAGTACCCACCCAGGTGGTCTCATGGGCCATTTGTGCCCAACCTGTGGTAGAGCATTCTGGTCTGGTCAATCCTAGTAGGGTTCATTGTAATTCATCTCAAATATAGTGATGTCACTTTTGGTCTTCTTTGATAACGAAGGACAAGAACCAACTAACCAACCAGATGATTATATTGAGATTCAAGTTGTCTAAGTGGTTTACCCAGGTCACAGAGGAAGGAAGCAAACTTGAAAGATTTTGATCTTTCCATTATATCATATCACCACAATCAAAAAAGAAACTTTGGCTGTTTATTCACAACAACTTCATAGAATTTTACTCATCAAACTTCTCATTTAAGTTCTATACTTTAAAAAAAATTTTTTATCTATTTTGAGTTTTTACAATTTTCCCGCAATTCTTGCTTCCCTCCCCCCAGCCCACCCCCAGAAGACAGTCTATTATTCTTTACATCATTTCAATGTTATACTTTGATCTTAGTTAAATGTGATGACAGAGAAATCATATCCTTATGGAAGAAAAATAAAGTATGAGATAGCAAAATTACCTAAGGTAATTTTTTTTCCCCTAATTCGAAGGTAATAGTCTTTCGTCTTTATTCAAAGTCTCTGGATACAGTGGTAATCTCCATTGCAGATAGCCCAAAATTTTCCCTGGTTGTTGCACTGAAGGGATGAGCAAGTCTATCAAGGTTGATTATCACCCCCATGTTGCTGTTAGGGTATACAATATTTTTTCTGGTTCTGCTCATCTCGCTCAGCATCAGTTCATACAAATCCTTCCAGGCTTCCCTGAATTCCCATCCTTCCTGGTTTCTAATAGAACAATGGTGTTCTATGACATACATATACCACAGTTTGTTAAGCCATTCCCCAAATGAAGGACATTCACTTAATTTCCAATTTTTTGCTGCTATAAATATTTTTGTACAAGTGATGTTTTTACCCTTTTTCCTGATCCTTTCAGGGCATAAACCCAGTAGTGGTATTGCTGGATCAAAGGGTATGCACATTTTTGTTGCCCTTTGGGCATAATTCCAAATTGCTCTCTAGAAAGGTGGGATGTGTTCACAGCTTCACCAACAACGCATTAGTGTTCCAGATTTCCCACACCCCTTCCAACATTGATTATTGTCCTTTCTGGTCATATTGACCAGTCTCAGAGGTATGAGATGGTATCTCAGAGATGCTTTAATTTGCATTTCTCTAATGTAATGATTTGGAAAATTTTTTCTTATGACTATGGATTGCTTTGATTTCTTCATCTATAAATTGCCTTTGCATATCCTTTGACCATTAGTCAACTGGGGAATGGCTTGTTGTTTTTTGAAAATTTGACTCAGTTCTCTGTATATTTTAGAAATGAGTCCTTTGTCAGAAATACTAGTTGCAAAAATTGTTTCCCAGTTTACTACATTTCTTTTGATCTTGGTTACAGTGGTTTTGTCTGTGCAAAAGCTTTTTAATTTGATGTAATCAAAATTATCTAGTTTGTTTTTAAGGGTATGCTCCATCTCTTCCTTGGACATAAACTGCTTCCCTTTCCATAGATCTGACAGGTAAATTACTCCTTGATCTTCTAAGGATTTATACTTTTTTCTTTTAAAAAAAGATTGTTCAGCAAAATTTCTTTTATTCTTATATATGTCAAGTATTCTTACATGATTATTACATATGCATGGTGGATATTTTGCTGAAAGAAAGACATTTAAGGTGATACTTTGTTCTATTTGGTGTTACCAAATTCTGCAATGAGCCAAATCTACCTGTTATCTGTTTTATTATGACGCTGAGAAAAAAAATGTTTTTCACATTTATTAAATAAAGTTTTATAGTAATTAAAATATAAAAAATGCTTATTTCAGAGGCCATACAAAAATCAGTGGTGGGCTATTTTTGACCCTCAGGTTGTATTTTATCTACCCCCTGACCTGTGGAACCAAATGTTATTTGTTATTCCACAAACAATAAGCATAGCAAGACATAGACTTCTTTCAACCTATCAGCAAAATGTGTTATTTTATAGTAATTTAGAGTAGAAAATAATTTCTTAAAACCTTCTCTATTCATATTTTATTGAATGGAGGCCTTGATGTACATACATACCATTCTCATAAACATCTTTTAGAGGTAATAAAATAAATAGACAGATGGCATTTGTTAATGCCTTTTCAATTTTCTTTTGTTTCCTTCTGGGAGTGGGTAATAGTAATATTCTCTTCAGATTTCTCTTATCTACTTTCACCTATCTTGAGAAAAGAGTCCCATGGACTCAAATTATCCTCAGAGTGGATACTGCTCCTCTATAGCCAGTCTTAACCAGATGTTCTTTCTGATTTTGTTTTTCCTTTTGTTATTTCTCACATAGCATAATCAGAAAATTCAAATGTAGTCTTCTTTTATTATTTAGGGAGAAAACCATTTCTTATTAAAGCCTTGATAAGGTATTTTTCTGTTTTTTCATATGCTTGTTATTCTCCTTGTTTTACCACCAAATATTCTGAGAAGGCATTATGAATTGTGATCAGACATTCTCTAAATTTATCAATATCTTGAATAGCAGTAATTATTCACAGAAAATTTTGAAGAATTCACTTTTGAAATTTTGTGTGCCTGTTTGAGGGAAGTAATTTATAAAAACTCTTCTGGTTTGTCCTTTAAATTTGGTTTATTTAAATTATTGACTATTATGTTAGTTTGAATAATTAATTTTTAAAAATAATCATCTAATTCCTTTATATTTACTAAGGCCATAGTTATTTTCAAAATACCCTAATGATCATCTTAATGTTTGGGAATTAATAACTTTCCTTCATTATAATTAGTTTTGTTATTAATTTATATTTCTCTCCTTTTTATTGTTCATTAATGGTTTGTCAATTTTGTAGAGCCTTTTAAATTTAAAAAATTTTTAGAAGTTTTACTGGCTTCTAGATTTATTTTAAATTCAGTTGTTCTTTTCTTTCCTATTTTATTCATTTTAGTTCAATATCACCTTTATTTTTTTATTTAGATTTTTTCAAGGCAATGGGGTTAAGTGGCTTGCCCAAGGTCACACGGCTAAAGGTCTGAGGTCGGATTTGAACCCAGGTACTACTGACTCCAAGGCTGGTGCTCTATTCACTGCCTGATCTCACCTTTCTAATATACATTTTAAATCATTCTTTTAATTTCAACAGCCCATATCTTTTTTTCCTTAAATATATTGTCTGTAACAAATACCAATGGTACTTGCTTCTTGTTGCATTCTATAGCTCTTTTAATGGGAAATTATTCCCATTTATAATGTGAAATGTACAGCTATTGTTATAGGCAATGCATTTGATATGTTTTCTGCTATTTGCACTATTGCTTAGATAAAATGAAGACTAGCTTAATTTTTTTTTTCTATTTCTGTTACTAAATTTGAAATGAAACATGTGAGATACGATTTTGAGTTAAGAAGATTTGGGTTCATAGTTTGCCATTGACTTGTATATGGAGTGTGATTGGGGAAAGGCATTTATTTAGTTTTTCAGTGCTCCAGGGAATTCCAAGGCTATGAATATAGCTGCCATTCTGAATTGCTATGAGATCCTTCCACCTATGAAATCACGTTATAAACAAACAAATAAATAAATAGAAAAACAAACAAAATAATAAAGAGATATATGAATGAATAATATAGATGATTTTAGGCAATAATTCTTACAATTCCATGAGCTTAACTCACTTTTTATTTTTTTTATTTTTTTTTATTTTATTTTATGTTTTTGCAAGGCAAATAGAGTTAAGTGGCTTGCCCAAGGCCACACAACTAGGTAATTATCAAGTGTCTGAGATCGGATTTGAACCCAGGTACTCCAAGGCTGGTGCTTTATCCACTACATCACCTAGCCGCTCCACTTTTTATTATATATAAGAATTTTACCTTTAGACTTACAAGTTCTTTTCTTTTTTCCTCCTCTTTTAAAAAAGCCTGTTAAATATATTTTATTAGTATATTTGCATGCATTTTAGTATTTATCCATTATGTTAAATCATAACATATTTTTATATAAATATTTTATTTTTTTCCAAATATATACAATAGAAGCTTCTACCTATCATTTTTTGTAATATTTTGACTTTTACAATTTTTCCCCGAACCTCCCTTCCCTCTCTCCAACCTCCCACAGAAGGCAGTCTGATAATCTTTACATTATTTCCATGCTATACATTGGTCAAAATTGAACATGTCGAGAGAAAAATCACATCCTTGAGAAAAAAATAAAATATAAGAGCAAAAATTACACAGTATATAAGACAACTTTTTTTTTTTTAAAAATTGAAGGTAATAGTCTTTGGTCTTTGTTTAAACTCCACAGTTCATTCTTTGGATACAGATGACATTCTCTATCATAGATACCCTAAAATTGTCTCTGATTATTGTGCTGATAAAATAAGCAAGTCCATTAAGACTGATCATTGCCCCCATGTCACTTTTATAGTGCACAATGTTCTTCTGGTTCTGCTCATCTCACTCAGCGTCAGTATAACATACATCTTAACTCAAACTGCAATTTAAATATTACTATTTTAGTTAGAAAAGATTATGTCTTTCATTCTTACTTATATATGCACACACATATGTATTGTCCATTTGAAATATAAGCTAATGTTAAGACAAGTAAAAACATAAGTTGATTTATATTTTTTGTTGTAAAGAACTTGTTCAATCAGTCATAAATTTCTCCTGTATTGCTTATAGCAATCTCTTAAGATTGCAGACTTAAATTTTTTAAGGAGCTTTTTTGTTCTTTAAGAATATCTTTAGTTTTCAAATAATATGAACTTTTTGGTAGGGTGTGATTTGGTGATTTTTTGATCAATTCTATGTTTTGAAGACTTTAT
The DNA here is from genome assembly GCF_037893015.1 of Macrotis lagotis. Lineage (NCBI taxonomy): Eukaryota > Metazoa > Chordata > Mammalia > Peramelemorphia > Peramelidae > Macrotis > Macrotis lagotis. Next base: position 160,805,856 of record NC_133662.1, on the reverse strand, counting down.
ATTATATAAATTAGTCTTATTGTTATACTTTTTTAATATTAGATGATATTCTAATTGGCATTTTAAAATGCAGTTTACTTTTCCTTTCTCAATGCTTGTAGGATTATTTTCATTGTCCTTGTAATTCACTAGTTTAACAGTTATGTACTTCGGAGAATTTCACTGAGATGGACTGTGTATTCTGTCTTTTTGAAACTGTAGTGCTCATTTTGTCCATTCTGGAAAATTTTTTTCCTAATTAGTTCCTTGAATGCAATGTCTGAGAGTTTTTTTCCTTTAGTGCCTTCTGGGACCCCAGTGAAATTAATTTTTCAGTTGTTGTTTTTCAGATGTTACTTTGTCCTGCTTGTCCATTAGTTGCTTTTGAAGTTTTACTCCTTTCTAGGTTTGTTCGGCAATTAAATTATCTTTGCCTGCTTTCATATATTCTGATATTTACTGTTGTTTTTCCCCACAATGTTTTTTTGAAATTTTCCATCATTTTGAAGTTTCCCTTAAAAAAGTCTTTACTTCTTCCTTTATGTGTTCAATTGTGTGTTTGAACCTGTGTGTTACTAAATTAGATAAAATATTTGTTCAAGTGACCTCTTGCCCATAATATTCCACAATCCTCCTAAGTGATCTACGTACTTTCTTCTACTCTCTACATCATTCACACATGTCATTGCCAGATTGATCTCTCTAAATCTCAGATGTGATCATGCCACTCTTTTGCTCAAATACATTTCTCAATTTATAATTATTTGCCTTATAAAATGTAATGATATAGTAGAAAGAGAAGAAGACTTGAAATTGGAAAGATCTGGGTGCACATCCTGCCTCCAACACTTATTAACTGAGTTCCTTATGTTTCAGTTCTCTTATCAGTAAAATGGGATGATACCTAAGGGACTGGTCGTAGGAGAAAATCAATCAATGGAAAATGCTTTTTAATCTTCAAATAATTATATAAATATAAGTTATTACTAGATAGCAAATATGAAATGAAGCCCTAATTATTTTACCTTATCTTCAAAATCCTTCTCAATTCCCCCCCTCACATTTTCCACTTCATGTCTTCTTATACCTTATACTTCATAGTCTACTTGTCCCTCAGTGAACTTGCTCTATGTTTTATTCTCTTAAAACATTTGCTTATTTTGTTATTTTGTATTGCATTTCCTCATTAGTTCTGCCTAAACAATTCATGCCACTGTTCTGGTGCCCAGCTCAAATGCTACCTTCTTTAGGAAGCCTTCCTGGATTCCTCAAAATGGAACTAATATGTCTTTCTTTAAGTTCCTAAAGTAGCATGTATCTCTTTTTCCACCTATATATTCTACTTTCTAATATCGTTGTATACTAAACTTTTATTTTCCACTAAACAATAAATTCCACAAGGGGAAGGATTCCAACAAGACTTGGATGGCCATTATTCAGAGAGCATCTGTGATGAGGAAATGTTGTAAGACCCTTTTCTATTTCCATGTCCCAATTGGTCACTTGTTTGAAGTATATGCAGGTGTCATTTCTAGTTGAGCTTCTATCCTAGTGTAAGCAAATAGGGTTGTTACAGGTTGACAAGCATGATTTTACTCATATCCCCTCCTCTGATTAAATTTGATGTCTCCTACAGGGTCTATATTCTTGAATTCTCTTCATTTAATAATAATGCCATGAAAACAAAATTATGTCTTATACATCAATGACTAATGATAATTCCCTATTTGACCATTAACATGAGTTCCTGCCATCCTACTGAAGGAAGGCACAGATAAAACATTTTGAATTATTTATTTATCTATTGAGTCAATGCGGTTAACTGACTTGCCCAAGGTCACACAGATAGGTAATTATTAAGTGTCTACAGCCAGATTTGAATTCAGGTCCTCCTGACTCCAGGGCCGGTGCTCTATCCGCTGCACCACCTAGATGCCCCTGATACAACATTTTGAAAAAATGCAAAGGAGAGAATGGACAATGAATATATACACAGAGTCTTCAGTAAGCAAGCCATTATTTTAGTACAAATGCATTTGATAACAATGGAGGAAGGGAAATACCAGACTCTAGACCACTCATTAAAGGAGCAACACTGCTCCTACATGGAATATTTCTCCATTTTTTTGAGGCTTCAACAATTTTTCACACAACTAGACATTTTCTCCCTTCTCATCCCAAATATACAGGCTTCATCTAAAGAGAATGTTCCTTTACCTTTCTCATTAATTTGTTTATATGTCTCACTTTCATTGCCTTGCCTGAGCCCTATAGCCCAATTTTTGGACCCCAGAGTGAGTTTTGCTATTTCAAAAAATTGTCCTCCTGCCTTTCTATCCACTTTGCTATGATCCAATGAATGTTTCATAGACAAATACAGCATCTGTGTCTTACACAGTGATATTCCTCAGGGAATGGATTTTGTTCATGGGAATAGTTCTCTTGAGACTCATTAGAGGATGCACCCACGAGTTCCTTCAGCTTGAGGTGGTAAATCTAAGTGAAATCTAGTCACTTGCAGATATATGATAATACAACAAAAGACATGTAAGCATTACACATCATTCACTGTACATTTTGCCGATGCTCTGAACCTGCACACTATTTTATATAATTTGCAGAACATAACTACTCAGCAAAAAGAGGTACTGTATGGCTTGTATTACCTTCATATCTTTGTAGTTCAATAGATTTTCAAAAATCAGTCCTAAAGATTAAAAAATGGGTAAGTCAGGGCTAGGTATAGCAGGTTATCTATGAAAGATATGAAAGCCATAATAGACCACAAGTTCCTTGTGAAACAACAATGTACTTGGAATGCTAAAAATGTTTATGAGATATTGGTTGCTCTAAGAAAGGCATAGGTTCTATAAATTAAAAAAAAATAAGAATACCAGTGTCTTCCTTACTTTGCCTTGTTCAGATCACATTTGAAGTATTATAAGTTCTTGTAGACACATTTTAGTTAAATCATTGCTAAATGGAAACTTCTCTCTAGATCTTTTATTATTTTGAGGCTATTCACTCATTACAAAATCAGTCTTAACTCTTTTTTTATGATCTGAATTTTCCTGTGTATCATCTTCTCTGCCACTTCTAGGCTACAAATTGTCTAAGGCAAAATTCATTGCCCAACCTTCCTCCCCTTTCCTAACAATGTACCTATAAATAAAATGAATGTACAATCAGATGTGCTTCACTAAACCGAAAAGAAAAACCAAGTCCCAAACCAATCACACAAATAAATCAGTAGCAGGCAGAAAAATATCAAAGGATCAAGTTAAAATAGAATCTCAAGCTTTGGATAGCTCCAGTTAGTCCCTACTCTGCCATTATTTAACTCTGTGACTTTGGATAAGACACCTCCCCTGACTTTAACTTCCTTATCCATAAAAAGACATCATTTGAAATAGTTTCTAAAGCTCCTCCCCGTCAAAAGGCTTCCAGTATATCCTTGTATTATGAATACAAATACATATAGACATGTACCATTTAATTTGGTTTTGATTTCTCCCTTAATATGCATTCACTGTTCCTGTTGTTGTACTTAAGTCACCTAGGTACAGTCTTCACTCCCCCCCCCTTTTTTTTTTGGCTGTACAAAATTGTAAGCATTTCCATCATTCCCTCTTCTAAAATGGATTGGGGAAATTTTAAAGGAATAGCGATTGTGAGGAAATATAGTTTATAGAACTCTTTAGGGAATTGTAAAATCCATTTAAACCTAAGCACCTTGAAGGCAGGAACTATTTCTCTTTGTTTTTAGTTTGTCAGGTGCCAAGCATATGGCAAGTATGCTTCTTGAATTGAATTGTCCCCTCAAGCAAGAGACATGATATTTAATTGGAGTTAATCCATACCTCCTGACATATGTCTCTAGAATAATTGCCTCATCAAATAGGAAAATGAAAGATATAGATTATATAGGCATGTAGAAGATGTGGCACCACTTTGAAGTCTATACAATATAATAATAATAATTATAATGTATTAAAATGTATATCATTTTAACACCCATTAGTTTATTTGATCCTCAGAGCAGCTCTTTGTAGGAAGGAAAACATGTATTATGTCCTCTTTAGAGGCGACATGTTAAGGCTCACAGGGAGAGCTGGTACTCTTAGTTCTCCCTCTCTGACCTTGGGTAAATCCCTTTCAATTTTTCCTCTATAAAATGAGGGGTTTGAAACAATATGATCACTGATGTTCTTTCCAGTTCTAGATGTTATGTGGTTCTCTGAAATATGATAGTCTCAATAGGTGATTTTTTTCCTGAGCTCTGAAACATCAAAAGATAATTTGGGGCTTTTATCCAGGAAACATTTTGTACTTAACCCATTGACTATGTTCTTTTCAGAGACCCAGGTACTGCATTTCAATGTGTAATCTCAACTGATTTTCCATGTTTTTCATATTTAAATTAGATCTTATAAGTAAATCAAATATTTTCACTGCGTTTGGCACCTTTGCTGTAATAGCGTAATTACCCACTGTGCGCCTGTGGATAGATGTTGTGCCTGGGTACCCGTAATACTGTTGATGAGCAAGGATGAAAAGATGACTTAACTGTGTGACTGCTGGTCTAATGAGAATCTCACCATTGGGGGCATCTTAGCTGAGCTGTCCGTTTCATTGCCAGATTTGTGGTGAAGACCAAAGCAAAACAGCAAAGATGCAGAATGTCAATTTGAAACCAAATCCTTTGACTCTAAATCCAGGACCCTGATCCCCCAAACCCTTTTTACTTTTGGCCACTCATTGCTTTTCCCAGGGCTCCCAGAATTAAGAGGTCATTTGTTCCTGTTCCCACCTGACATCTCCAAAACCGAACTTCATTCATAGCATTGTGTTGCTTCTGCCTTCTTCTACGAGACAGAGCATTATATATTTAAATACATTTATCGCCATGTCTCTAAGTCGTCTTTGCTTTCAGGTTAAAGATATTGAATTCTTCAACTGATCCCCTTATGTTTTGACTGTTCTCAAAGTGTTGGTTGCATTGCTTCGGGCATCCTCCAATGTCATTTCTAAATATGACCCAGAATTGGACATAATATTCTCTGGAATTTTTTCAGGTTGTTCCCCCAGGCCTAAAATATTCTCCCTCCTCATCTCTGCCTGTTGATTTCCCTAGCTTCTTTTAAAGCCCGAATAAACTCCATCTTCCACAAAAAGTCTTTCAGAATCTCTCTTAATTCTACTGTTAATACCTTGTTTATGTTAATTCTTTCCTGTTTATCCATTGCTTTTTGTTTGTGTATATGCATATACATGTGTGTGTGTGTGCTTTCCCTTAAGATTGTGAAATCCTTGAGGCAGGGACTGACTTTTGCCTCTTTTTTGTACCCCAAATGCTTAAATAGTCCCTGTTACATTGAGTGAGTGATTAAACCAAGTCTGTTTGAAACAAAGCAGAGTATAATAGAATTATCATCTCCCTTATTCAGAACACTAGGGCTCTCTTAATACATCCTAAATTCTCCTTGTTTTTTTGTGCCGGTTATGCTGTATTATTGACTTAAAAATGAGTCTGCATTCTAGTAAAATCCTCAGTTCTTTTTCATATGAACTAGTCATTCCTTCTCCCTTTAATAGTTCTGTACTTCATTTCTGAATTCCAAAGTATGATCATACATTTATAGTTATTAAATTTTATGTTAACATGGTTTGTTCATCGTCCTAACCCAATCAGACATTTTTGGATATACAGGCCCTTTCTAACTTTATGATTTATATATTTAGTAATTATGACATCTTCCCTTCTTCCAAAATGCTGATAATTAAAGATGAACTGAACTGACCCAAGTATGACAGATTACTATTTAGTTTAACATTGTTCTCTTAATCATAGAATTTTGTATGCTTTTATTTAACCAGCATTCTACTCACTTGTACTATCATGTTCGCAATATGTCATGAAAGATTTTCAAATACTTTGCTGAATTCCAGGGACATTATGTCCTTGGCATTCTCTAATGTATCAGTTTAATGATCGCTTAAATTAGAAACTAGGCTAACTTTGGCTCATTCTGTTCTTTTTTTTATTTTTTACCTTTATTGAAATTTTATTTGATTTTTCCAATTAAATGCAAAGGTAATTTTTAGTATTCATCCAATTGCAAGTTTATGAGTTTTCTACATTTTTCTACCATCCTCCCTTTATTCCCCCCTCCCCACAGCAGTGAATAAACTGGTAAAATTTGATTACATACAATCATCTTTAACATAATTCCATCTAGTCATGTTTTAAAAGAGGAATTAGAGTTAAGGGGGAGAGCCATGATAAATAAAGGAAAAATATAATAGAATTTTTTAACTTAATATAGTATGCTTTGCTCTGCATTCAGACTCCATAGTTTTTTTTTCTCTGAATATGGATGGTATTTTCCTTAAGAGGTCTCTCAGAATCATTCTTGATCACTAAACTGTTGAGTGGAGCTGCATCCATTATAGCTGATCATCTCAGAATGTTGTAAATGTGCACAATGTTCTCTTGGGTCTGCTCACTTCATAGCTTGATCTGTTCTTGATGAATCCATACTGGCTCTTGATAATCAATGATTTCTTAAATGACCAGAAATAATACTTTTAATAATACTTTATGGAATTTTTGTTAAGAATCAAAATCAACTTTTGGTAGAATGATCTGTCTTTATATACCTTTTTGAAAATTGGCATATTTTCCTATCTCCAATCTCAAAGCATCTCTCCCATTCTTTATAATTTATGAAAGATAACTATATACTATTTCAGTAGCAAAATACCACATTTATTTCAATACTCTGTTATGTAGTCATCTGAACTGCTCACTTGAATTGTCAGTATCAATAAGTTCTCTTTTATCTTCTTATTTACCTTGGACTTCAGTTTCCCAAGACTTATTTTCTTCTTTATTTCTAGTCTGAAGATCATTGGCCTTGATAGGTTCTCTTCAAACAAAACTATCAATATTTCTTAAAGATAAAGCAATATCACATGCAACTAAGTTATACTTTTTCTACAATGTCAGAAGAAATGGAATTGAATAAATTACATAAGTTGGATAAGTAATATTTAGAATGAGAAGACTTGAGTTTGAATTCCATCTACTAATTATGTAAACTCATTTGAGAAATTATTTAACTTAAGTTAAATTAAGTTAGATAACTAAATAACATAATTATTGCCTTAATTTTTCATCTTTAAAATAGGGATAAAGTAATTGTCCTACTATATTTCAGTTTTATATATATATATATAATAAATTAATAAAATTAATCATGTTTATCTTAGCTAATGAATCTTAAACTATAAAAGTCACTATATTTATGTATGCATGTTTAATTTTGCTCACTAAACTATAATCTCCTTGTTGCACTCACTGATGTTTCTCTTTTAAAATCTAGCAAAATTCTCTTTAAAAGTAAATATAAAATGTATAACAATTTAAAGTTTTCAAATCACCTTAAATTAATCATTGATTTGACCTTCAAAATAGCCCTTTGAGCTAAGTGCTATAATGAACTCCATTTTACAGATGAGGAAACTGAAACATGGAGCAGTTCTAAGGAACTTGCCCAGGATCACACAGCTAGTAAATGTCTGAGAATGCATTTGAACTCAGATCTTCTTGACTCCCAAGTTCATCATTCTATCTATTGCACCCCCTAGATGCCTAGGTCATAGCAGGTGACTCATAAATATTAACTGAATCAATGAATAAATAAGGTAATGCACGCAAAGTTCCCAAGCATTGTTTTTCTTTCAAAATGAGAATTTGAGATTCATCTGATACTTGCAGTTGTTTACATGTTTCTTGCTCTGAGTCAATTTCTGATTATTCTGAGAAAACTTTCCTTTCCCATTTGGTCCCTCTTGAATTATTGACAGACACCTCTACTTCAGCTATATCAATACCACCACATAAGCAGAATTCTACAAGATATGGAGATGTAGGGAAAACAAATGAGATTTTTCCATCAGATCTAATTGTCTGAGGAAAAAATTTCTCAGTGTGAAAATGTTAAGTATTTCAAACTCACTTAATTTCCAGTACATACCTTTATATGCTACCTTAATGTACAGAACAAACACAAATTATGTCATTTATTTCCTTAGACATTTTTAATACTTTATTTTTATTCCCTTAGCAGCAGCAGCAGCAGTAGCAGCAGCAGCAGCAGCAGCAATATCCACAAGCTACCAGATGCTACCCCTCAGCTGTTTGATCTTTGGAGAGGATTATTTTTGTCACAGGCCATGGAAGGTTCTGAAATGGTAACTAGTCAAGGCCTCATCTTCACCACCCTTTTCTTCATAATTGCCTTGGATCTGACATATCCTGTCTTGTTCCAAGCCCTAGGCAAAGTAACTTAATGTGAGCTGAGGTCAACCAGCTCAAGGCAAAAGGACCACTCCTGTAATTAGAACCTCTTAAAAATAGATTGGGTCATTTTTCATGTTAAATTTCTCATTCCTCTTTTGAGAGCGAGAGAAAAATTGAAAAACTGTGGCTTTACTACTGTGGAATAATGCTCTCAATTCCTTTTAGTCACATAAATGGAAAGGAACATTAGGAGGCTGTCCAGGGCATCTGCCTACCTGCCCTGGACAAATGAAGCATCTCAGGAAGATTGGAATTAATTCTGTTTCTGAAGACTTGCAGAGATTTTTCACACTTTCTGTTATAACTCATTTCAGTATTTGACATACTTATTGTCAGAAACATGTTCCTTTAATCTAACTTCAAGCCCTCATTCTATTCTTCTTTCTGTTATTAATTTTTCTCATCTTTCTATTATTAGTTATACATTACAAAATTAGTTATACATTATAAAATGTTTTCAAAACACTTTATATTTATTCTGCATTTGATCTTCAAAATAGCCCTTTGAGATAAGTGTTGTAATAAATCCCATTTTACAGATGAGGAAACTGAAACATGGAGCAGTTCTAAGAGACTTGTCCAAGATCACACAGCTAGTAAATGTCTGAGGATGCATTTGAACTCAGATCTTCTTGACTCCCAAGTTCATCATTCTACTCACTGCATGACCTAGCTGGAAAAGATAGCATCATCACCTCCTATATTAGCAATCAATGATGGACTTGAGAACCATGAGGAGAATAATCCCTGACCCTCATCCCTGTTATTCTCTCACCACATTAGGGTCAGGGCAGCTAAATGGTGCAATAGTAGACTACCAGCCCTAGAGTCAGGAGAACCTGAGTTCAAATCCAGTCTCAGCCACTTGACTCTTCCTAGACCTTGAGCAAGACACTTTACCTTGACTGCTTCATATCCAGGACCCTCTTTAGTCATCCCAATTCATATATGACCACTGGATCCAGATGGTTTTGGAGGAGAAAATGAGGCTGGTGACTTAGCACAGCACCCATTCACTCAAATCCAATTTATATACTTGTCATGGTACTACATCCTTGTGATGTCATGGTCTTCTTCGAGAGCAATGGACAAAAAAAAATCAAACATCACATGTCTTGGGCCCTACGTTTTGTAGTAACAAGGTGGGAAGTATTAAATGAAACTAACACTTTATGAGTCATTTTTCTTGTCTTTTCTTCACAGAAGAGAAGTCACAGGGCCTGAAGTTAAGAATATCTGATTACAAATCTGGTTTCAGACACTTAATAGCTGTGTAAGCCTGGGTAAGTCATTTGAGTTCTATTGATCTCAATTGTTTCAGCTCTAAAATGGAATGATAAGAATGACATTAGGATTAGGATTAAATTAGATGATATTTGTAAAGTTCTTAGCACAAAATGCCTGACAATTAATAGGATGCTTAATAAATGATTATTTTCTTTTTTGTGTCTGTCACACTATGGTTGGTAGTCACATATAATCCAATCAGTACCTGAAAAATAATCTCCTCTGCAATACACCCAATAAGTGCTTATCCAGTCTTTGCTATGATAAAGGGGGAGCCATAACTCTCCTAGGCAGCCCATTTCACTTCCAGAAAAAAAGGTAATTTTGAGGCAATTATTCCTCATAAAACAGCTGCTCTACAACTTCCACCCATTGTTCTTGTTTCCTTAGCCTGAGAAAGACAAATTCACTCCATGACAGCTCTTCATGTACTTGAAATAAATTACTAGTGGGAGAGAAAAAGGTCAAGATTTTCAAGATAGAAGCAGGTAACTAGAAAACAGTAGACAATAATATAATTGTTAAAGAGAAACTGAAAATTAACTGGACAGAGGCTTTTAGAGTTAGAAGCATCACAGAACTAAGGTCATACAGCTAATTTCTGGGAGGTGATTCTTATCTCCAAATAGTCTCTGGAGAGAGAAACTTTTACCTCCCTTCCATTCTATGGAATGAATGTCTTGACCTGTGGAAGAAATGCCTTTAGATATGAATCTTATCATTCAGAAAATTAGATCAATGAGCAGCATCAAAAAGAGAGATATTTGGAACTTTGTGCTATCTTCAAAGAGTTGTAAATATTTCAAGCTTTTGCTGTTTTTGGCCTTGGCATTTTGCACGCAAGAAGAAAAATAATAGCTGGCACTATTTGGGCAGGTGAAGTCACAGCAGCCCCCTCCCTGATATTCTTCTTTAACATTCTTTTCCTTTGTGTATTGTGACATTCATTCCCCCTTCCTCTGTTTAAAACAACATCATACAAATGCAGTCTTTCTCAGAAGAGATAAAAGTATTTGGGATTTTCCTAATGCAGCATTCTACAGTAATGACTCTTATCAGTTCAATTCCCTTGTCTTCATTAATTAGTAAGTACTAACCTTTGGGGAAGATAACTAGAAGAGACTCTAATTTTCTCCAGACTGATGGGCCCCTAAGGTCATGTCTTTCATATTTCTGGGGTTCTTTTTGCTATCAATCTTTCACTCGGGGATACCAAAAAAGTGGTACAGCAATATTCATAATGGTAATTCTAATTGCTAGAACGATACCTTTGCTGCCAAAATTGCCCTGGCATTGACTTGAAAGTAGTTAAATGAATGGAGGCATGATCTTAAGATTGCATCCATTTTTAACTCTCAAGTGAGGTGTTATCTTCAATAGCTTGTGCTAATTTGGTCCTTTATGAGCAGTCCTATCTTCCAAGGATAAATCCAGGTCTTCTGATATATAGTCAGGATTTTTATGCTAATGAACATACATACATTCAAGCATATTTCATCACCCATACATCCATGTATAGTAACTATCATATGCTTCCTTGGATTACAACTATTTTTTATAACATTTTTCCTTCCTTGTAAACTGCTTGAAGTCAGGGTCCAAATTTTTATTCATTTTTTTCAGTGAGTTTTAAACATCCAACAAAATGAAACTGTTCAAGCATATGTAAAACTCTGAATACTGTAGTAGAATGACCAACATCTTGTTGCTGATGTTATGTGGAAGAAGGCAAAACTTCTAGTCTTAACGTTGAAATAGAGTAGAGAATTCTACCTTAGATACATACTAGCTAGGCAGTTAATTAGATCAGTGGATAGTGTGCTAGGCCTGGGGTCAGGAACACTCATCTTTGTGAGTTCAAATCTGGCCTCAGACACCCATTGTGTGACTTTGGGGAAGTCACTTAAACCTGTTTGCCTCAGTCTCCCCCTGGGTAGAATGAGTTAGGGAAGTAAATGGCAAATTGCTTCAATATCTTTGCCTAAAGAAACCTCAAATAGGTCTATGAAAAGTCAGACATTACTGAATAATAAAAGTTCAACATGCAATGAAAGTGAAATCTATTTCCTTATCTGTATCTGAATCTGTGGGTATTGAATAAGGCTATGAAAAAAGGCTATGAAAACCTTAAACAATCACAAAAAAACAGCTTGTATTTTTCTTTGCTAGTGAAAACAGTACAAATGTTGTTTTACCTTTTTTTTGTGCCTCTTGCAGAACCTTTGACATCTACTGAATCTTTGCATGACCTTGGTCCCTTAATAACTCTCTTTAACTCTCTACGAACTAAGTTTCAAAGAAGGTTCCAAGCTAAACTGGTAGAAATAATTTCATCTTCTGGGATTTTCATAATAATCATAGATTTAGGCCCTCTCTTCCATTCCTATCCTATAACTATGATTTATTTGAGAAAAAAATTTCCATTGTGAAAATTCCTTCCATGCATACAGAATAATTTGTCTGTTACTTAGAATTCTCCAATATGACTTGAGGCTATTTAGAGATTAAATGGTTTTCCCATAATCACATAAGGGTAGAACTTGAATGCAAAACTTGAACCCTTTCTGACTTAAGAGCTAGGCACAGTCTATCTAGCATAGCACATTTCACCTTTCTAATAAATTATAAACAATTTAAAATATTTTCTAGGAAGATGGCCTTTCAGGCCACAAGGGTCTGAAATGCTATTAATTACATGATAAAAAAAAAACATTGCTGCATTGTTGACTCCACATTGCCCCCAAAAGCTAATGGACTTTCTTTTAGCTCATTAATTTTCTGCCAGGAAGTAATTTAGATATTGCAAAGGATAGGTCCCAGTGAGAAATCTTGGCAGGTAAACATACCAAGATAGTTTGAGAAGGCAATTCTCCAAGATAGTAGAAAACAAAACTATTACCTAAAATGTTGAATGCCCATTAAGTAACATGCAAACATGAAAAAAATGTTTAGAAATAAGTGAAATGTTCTCTCTATATAAAATAGTCATCATAAAGCCTTTTAAGCCATTGTTGTGGGTATTCCATGCCTTGCTGACCAAGTCAGAGTTATTCTACCATTAAATTAATAGAACACGCATTTTTGAAGGCAAGGACTATTTTGCTTTTGTCATCATATCTATAGTGCCCACCACAGTGACTACCACATAGAAGGTTGCCTAACAAATTTTTATTGGTTAATCAAAGATAATGATAGAATAAAACAATCTATGAGTCCCAGTGTAGGAAGAGACCTCAGAGCTCATCACTTCTTATTCTTGGACAAAGTATGAAATCGCACTACAAATAAGTCCAATAAGTAACCATTAGTCCTCTTTTTATGTGCATTCAGTGTTGGGAGTGCTACAAGTGTAAGTTGATTCCATTTCAGAGAGACCTAAAAGTCCTTAATATTTAATTGAAATTGGATTCGGTGTGACCTTTATACATCATTTTAAGTGATGCTTTTTAGAGCCACACAGAACATAGTTAATCCCTCTTCTACATCCAAGATGTCTAATTTTTTTCTCCACATGAGAACTCTTCAAATATTTGAAGACAGTTATCATGGGATAACTGACAATTATTTTTCCCAAACTCCCTAGTATATGTATCAACTGAATTATTAATCACTTTCTTAATTAGCTAGCCTGGGAAAAGCTCTTAAATTAGAAAATAACATATTTGGCTTTTGTATAAAGGGAAGTACTGTTTAATTCATTTCTGTCTTCCTCAATTGTTATAATAGTAGTATTTCTACTAGTAAAAAGAACTCTATTTTGGCTTACTCATTACCCTTTCCTGAAGAGTTTAAAATACCTAACAAAATGTCATTCAGATAGGATTGTCATATAATAGGAAAAGTGCATTTGTACCATGTTGTGATAATGATGGTGGTAATGGAGAGGATCTGAAAAAATATATATTTTGAATGAAACACAAAAATGAGATTTTGTCTACATATACTTAGCAGAGTAGAAATGAACATAGGTATAAATTAATTTTTAAATATTCAAAATATTAGTGTATATACTCATTATCTAATAGACTGATCAGTGAGGATGATGATACTAATCCCAAAATGAGGACAATTTAATCTTTATGTGACTTGGTTTCTTCATCTATGAAATGGAATGTTTAACTTTTCAAGGTATTTTACAAAAATTTTGTAGCTTTTTTTTAGGTTTTTTTGCAAGGCAAATGGGGTTAAGTGGCTTGCCCAAGGCCACACAGCTAGGTAATCTTTAAGTGTCTGAGACCAGATTTGAACCCAGGTACTCCTGACTCCAGGGCCAGTGCTTTATCCACTGTGCCACCTAGCCACCCCTAGAATTTTGTAGCTTTAATCCCTTGGATCCAAAAACAAAATTCACATAGAACAACACAAAATATAATTATCATGATTCTGACTCACTTTGCATGAATGAATTCCAAATCTATTTTCTACATAATTATATCCCAATGCAGTGTATCTCTCTCAACTATCAAATATCTTATTAAATTCAAAGATTAACTATGTGTATATTCCTATGTTGAAAAGCAATTTGTTGCTATGTCTATGTCCTAGTTTGAAGTCTTTCTTTTTTTCCTATTTTTTTTATTAATTTGGAATTTTATTTCCCCAGTTATATGTAAATATAATTTTTAATTTTTATTTTTAAAACTAGTTCCAAATTCTCTCCTTTCCTCCTTCCCCACTCCCATCAAAAAAATTAAGTAACAAAAAATTGGTATGCCTCAATCTTTATTTTGAAAAGTATCAACTCTTTCTCTGTACATTTCACTTTGCATCAGGTCCTGTAGTCTTTCCAGATTTTTCTGAAAGCATCCTGCTCATCATTTCTTTTAGCAGAATAGCATTCCATCATAATCATATAGTACAATTTGTTCAGTCATTACCCAATTGATGAACATCTCAATTTCCAGTGCCTTGCTACCAGAAAACAACTGCTACAAATATCCTTATACAAATATGTCATTTTCCTTTTTGTTTTTCATTTCTTTTGGGATACAGACCTAATAGTGGCACTCTTTGGTCAACAGTATACCTGATTTTATAGTTCTTTGCTCATAGTTCCAAATTGATTTATGATATGGTAGAATGTCTTCACAACTACCAACAATGCATTAATATCTCATTTTCTCTACATATACATCAACATTTGCCATTTCCCTTTTTATGTCCTATTAGCCAATCTAATATGTATAAGGTAGTACCTCAGATTTGTTTTTGCATTTCACCAATCAATAGTGAGTCAGATCACTTTCTAAAATATGGGTATAATGATAACTTGATCTGAGAACTGTTCATATATCTTTTGATCATTCATCAATTGGGGAATGGCTGTCATTGAGAAATGAAGGCTTTAATCAGTGAAACTTGCTTTAAATATTTTTTGCTAATTATATTTCCTGCCATCCTATTCCTCCCCACCCCAACTTACTCTAATCATTCTTTCCTTTCTCCCTGTCTCCTCAAAATTATTTTGCTTCTGCCTATCCCTCCCCCAATCTGCCCTTCTCTGCATCACTCCCCTACCCCATCACTTATTCCCCTTCCATTCCTTCTTTCCTGTAGGATAAGATTGACCATTTGAATATATATATGTAATTCTCTCTGTCCCAATTCTGATGAGTAAAGTTCACTCATTTCCTCCCCATCTCCCTGTTCTTCCATTCTACTGTAAAAATTTTTTCTTGCCTGTTGTAAGTGAGATAATTTATCCATTCCTACTTCTAACTTCCTCTTTCTCACATCACATTCCTTTCTCCCCTCTTAATTTTTTGTAGACATCATTCATATTCAACTTGTTCCTATGCCCTCTGTCTATATATTCTCCTTCCAACTGCCCTAATAATAAGAAAGTCTTTTATATGTTATAAGTGTCATATTTTCATGTAAGAATATAAATTGTTAAATGTCATTATGTCCTTTATGATTTCCCTTTCCTGGTCACCTTTTTATCTTTAAGTTTTATATTTGAAAGTCAAATTTTCTGTTCATCTCTGATCATTTCATCATTAAAGTTTGAAGGACCCCTGTTTCATTGAATGTTCACCTTTTCCCTTCAAAGAAAATACTCAATATTGCTAGCTGATTGAGATTTAGTTGCAATACAAGTTCTTTTGCCTTCTGGAATATCATTCGCCAAATCCTCTGATCTTTTAATGTAGATTGTAGAAGCTGCTAAATCTTGTGTTATTCTGACTGTGATTCCACAATTATTGAATTGTTTCTTTCTCGTTGCTTGCAATAAATCCTCCTTAACTTGGGAGCTCTGTAATTTGGCTATAATATTCCTGGAAGTTTCATTTTGGTATCTCTTTCAGGAGGTGATCAGGGGTTTCTTTCAATTTCTATTTTACCTTCAAATTCTAGCATAAATTGATAAATTTTTGAAAAAATGTATATATGCCATATTTTTGAACAAGGCTTTCAAGTAGTCCAACAATTTTAAATAATCTCTTCTGGATATATTTTCCATTGTTTTTCTAATGAGATATTTCACATGGTCTTCTATTTTTTTCATTCTTTTGGTGTTTATTGTTTCATGATTTCTCATAAAGTCATTAGTGTCCATTTGCTCAATTCTAATTTTAAGGAATTATTTTCTTTGGTGAGCTTTTGTACTTTTCCATTTGGTCAGTTCTTTTTAGGGAATTTTTGTGCCTCTTTTTCCACTTTTTTAATTCTTCTTTTTAAATCATTGTTCTCCTCATTGGATTTTGTACTTCTTTTACTATTTGGTCTAGTCTGTTTTTATGGTGCTATTTTATTCAATAGTTTTATTCAGTAGTTTTGTCTTTACCAAACTGTTGACTTGTTTTGCATGATTTCCTTGCATCATTCTCATTTCTAAATTTTTCCTCTACATTTCTTGATTTTCAGCCTGAGACCAATTCATATCTTTCTTGCAGGCTTTGAATCTAGGAGTTTTGACTTCATTTTCTTCATTTTCTTCTGAGTATGTATTTTGTTCTTTCTTATAAGCATAGTAACTTTCTATGGTGAGGTTGTTTTCTTTTGTTTTCTCATTTTCCTAGCCCATGACTCTTTGTTAAATTAGGTCTCTGGTTCCAGAGTAGAGTACACACTATCCCAAGCTTCTGAGGTTTGGTGCAGATGTTTTCAGAGATACTTCTGGGGACCTACAAGTTTTGCATTCTTCTAAAGTGATATGATCCACTCTCCTGGTTTGTGCTCTGGACTGTGAGTGACCATAAGGACTCTTTTCTGCCCTGGAACTTTGAGAAACTTTTCTTACCTGTGTGCTATTGCTCCTCTTCTCTTTGAGACTGCCTCTGAGGACTATGCATACTTTAGATATGGGAAAAGCAACAGAGTCTTATTAGCAAAGAGACCCCTGTAATCTCTTTCTGACTAGTTATTTGACACCCCTTACCATTTTTAGACTGAGAGCTCCAAAAGCACCTGCTGCTTCAGTGACTCCCAAGACCTGTGTCTGGTTTGCTGGTTTGCTGGGTCTGTGCTGTGAGCCCTGTACTAGACTCTGCTCCTCTCTCACCTTGGTGCAAGAGACCATTCCTGTAGACCTTCTGGGTCATTTTGGCTGGAAAATTATTTCACTCTTTTTTTTTCAGCTCAGCCATCTAATGACTAATAGAGTTATTATTTAAAGATATTTTTAAAGAGATTTGGGGGGAACAGTTTGAGTGAGTTCCTGCCTTTAATTCACCATCTTGGCTCACCTCTCTGAAGTCTTTCTTTACATATATTAGTAACCAATTTTCTATTTATTATTTAAATAAATGATCAGAAAGAATAAAAGACAGATTAATTAATTATAATAATAAAGGCATACATTTCCTAAAACAAAATTATGATTGAAGGTCAGAACTATGTTCTCCCTTTGGCTTGAACTGCTCTCATTATAATCCTTGTCTCAGGAAAAAAAAAATTTACATAGAAATGCAAAGAAAGCTAGGTTAGGGAAATACCAATCTTCTTTGACCAGGGAGAATAGAGAATTCTATAGGATTAATCCAAATGATTCCTACAAAATTAGAGGGAAAAGAATAAAAGTAACTCATTGAAATACAGTGGTTTTTAAACTTAACATTGTTTTTTATCCTACTTACCCCCATTCTCACCCAAAGTTAGGACCAAGAGTAGGACTCACAAAAAATCCTAACCTCAAAGCTTCCATGCAACTTACCACAGTACTCACAGACTAGTCTGATTTGTGTAAGATGATACATAGTAAACATACAAAAATAATGCCTATGTCTTTGGAAGACCAGAACAAAAGGTAGGTTATTTAGGGAAAGGGCCATTTATAAGATGTTATGTTAATAATCAAAGGATATAGGGTTCAAGAGAGCAGTTTGTCTATTAGAAAGAAATGGAAACCATGGTCAAACAAAAGCATAATCCAGAATCAGGCAAGAATTCAAGAAAATTAATGTCTAAAATTGCCTGATGTACAAATTATCAATATCCACTTTCCCTTGCCTTGGTGTTCTAGGTTCTTTTAGATCAATGGTACCAAACTCAACTAGCTATAAGGGCCACTAAAATGTATATAAGGAACTTTGTCAATTTAATTGTCTAAGTTGTTTAATAAAGTAATTTAGGAAGGAAAAATTTATAGATATTAAGCTAGAAAATGACTTAGTAATATTATCTATATTTTATTGTATTTTTCTTTATTTTGCAAAGTATTTTACAATTATTTTTAATCTGATTTGGGCTACAATTAGATTGTTTGGAGCACATGGAGACTGCATTTTTGGAATCTTAGCTTAAGGACAGAGGTTCTCAAAATTAACTTTGTGAATTCCAAAGATTTCAATGGATCCAGGAACTTAGATGAAGAAAAAGCATTAATCACTAACAAATTTGACATTTCCTTCAATCATGAATTTTTAAAAATATATATTCTGAAAAGAAATCCATAGGTTTCAGGAAATAGCCAAAAGGATCCATGGAACACACAATAAATTTTCAGAACCCCTGCTTTGGGGAATTGGAGTTGGTGATTTTAAATATTGTTTCTGGCTTTAGATCCTATATAATTCCATGCAACCCTGGTGTTTTCCTGCTGACTCTAACCCTCTTTGTTATTCTGAATGTATTTCCTCTATGGACAGCTCCCAGCTACTGTTAGAAATTTTCCTGTGTGGTGGTGGACAGTTACTTATCTTGACCAATATACTGATGGAAAACATTACATAAAACAAAATATGAATTGGAAAATGAATTTTTATGCCCTGAATATTTATAAATAACTGCCACAGGTTACTGAGATGGTGAGTCTGAACATTAGAAACCTTATCATGTACATATTAGAATAAGAACTATATCTCTCAATACTCTCCATGATTTAAATCAGAGTCCTGAGTGCATCTGGTTCAGATCTTCATTTGGATATGCACTTGATGTGTATTTTTAAAGTATAAACTAAGAACAAAAACCAGCTATGGAAAGATGAAAATTTCCTTGCCAAGAAGGAGAAAGAAGACTGATGGATAATGATAGGGCATAAGATGAATAGACCTCAAATCTACCAACACTTTTGCAATAAGCAGTGAGCAAGAATCTAGACTAATAATATGGAATTGTCTTTGCATTTGTTTAATATAACTAATGGTAGTTTATTTTCATCTAGAGTTTATGATCAAGATCCAAGAATGACTGCATGAACTCAGTCTATAAAATATTGACAAGGAAATACTGAACAAGTGTTTGAATCTTGTGTATTTATTTGTTCAAATTAAAGTGTTTCTGATGTTAATTCAGGACCAGATTATTGTCACTACAGATTAGAGAACAATTATGCTTAAGGAATCTAGATTTGCTGATCAATGTAGATTAGAAGAAAAATGGTCTAAGTTGTTTAATAAAGTAATTTAGGAAGGAAAAATTTAGCACCTACTTAATATCTTGCAAGATATGAACTAATATCTAGAATTATGTAGCAACCTCTTATTCTCATGAACTGAGAGAAAAAAATAACATTCTTTTTAGTTAAGAACTGATTAAAGGGGTGGTTAGGTGGTGTAGTGGATAAAGCACTAGCCCTGGAGTCAGGAGTACCTGGGTTCAAATCTGGTGTCAGACACTTAATAATTACCTGGCTGTGTGGCCTTGGGCAAGCCACTTAACACCATTTGCCTTACAAAAACCTAAAAAAAAAAACTGATTAAAACCTTAAGAAAGTAGGTCCATTCAAATGTGAGGTCAAAAGGCATATTTCATGGGACTGCAAAATATTGATTGATGAGGAATTTGAGGCAACAGTTTTAAATGATTCTTTGTGGGAGTTTGACAATGAAAGGGAAGAGAAATGTAGGGTAATGTTGGGAAATGTAAGGTCAAGGAAAGTTTTTTGTTTTTTTGTTTTCTGGATGAGATATGTCTAATCCTGTTCCTAGATTACTGGGAAGGAACAACAGATAAGGAAAAGAATAATATGAGAATTTAAGTGATTTACAGTAAGGGGCAGGAGGAGAGTGGATTGGAAGAACAAAGATAATATTTAACTTTGGTAAGGGAGAAGGACAATTTCTTCCCAAAGGGAGCATAAAGATGGTGAGATTCTCCAGAACAGAGACATCAGATACACTGGATACAGCCAGAAACATTCTTGAGTATAGCCTACACCAGATTAAATTAAGAAAATTTCAGATAGGAAAATATTTTTATTTTTAACATATAATGTAAATTTAATTTTAAATTTAATTGGGAGATATTTAACAAAATAATGTAATAGAACATAGATAATATTATTAGCATAGATAATATTACTAATTATTAATTAATAACATATCATATTACTATATTATTTTCTATGTCAATATGCAACCTACAAGTATTCATATATTTGATACAATGATTCTATTTTTTATTTGAGTTTAACTATTCAAATAACTTTTTTTTTTAGGTTTTTGAAAGGCAAATGGGGTTAAGTGGCTTGCCCAAGGCCACACAGCCAGGTAATTATTAAGTGTCTGAGACCGGATTTGAACCCAGGTACTCCTGACTCCAGGGCCGGTAATTTACCCACTGCGCCATCTAGCCACCCGCAGATAACTCTTTTAATAGAAATAATAGTTTGCATAAAGTATTAGATCATGCTACCCCCTAAAGATATAAATCACTGAAAAGAATATGATAAAGTGAATGAAAACTACCTAGTATATGAGAACAAAGTGACTGAAAACTACTTAGTATCCAGACAAAGAAATGCAAATATACAAAACTGATCTATCTCATATTTTAGATGGGAATTGTGCATGAATAATGTATTGGACACAGAATTGAATAAAAAGAAGAAAATAAATTAATTCTCTTTTAATGCCTTAATGATCAAATATTTCTACCTTTAAAAAGGCTCAACTTTTTAATTAAAGTGTTCTTGCAGTGATGCTATAGAGTAACAAAAAAATAGATATCAAAGTCTGTGTGTAATTAATATTGTTGGTTTACTAATATGAAATTTTCAAATGAATCAAAGCTAAGAGGGAAACTTGCTATACAGGATGAAAAAGGGCAATATAGAAATTCCCATTAGGCATGTATATCTTGTTCTTATCAGTCATTTCAATTATATCTGACTCTTCATATTCTCATTTGGATTTTCTTGGCAAAAAATACTGAGTGTTTTGTTATTTTCATTTCCAGTTTTTTTTTTTGAGGCAAAACAAAGCTAAATGACTTGCCCAGGTTTACCTAGTCATTAAGTGTCTAAGGACAGTAGTTTCTAATCTAACCCATTCTACTATGGCATAGCTCTGTTAGGTAGTTATAGTTTTCCCCCTTACATCCTGCCTAAATTCTTTTTGTTGTTGTTTTTTAGATTTTTGCAAAGCAAATGGGGTTAAGTGGCTTGCCCAAGGCCACACAGCTAGGTAATTATTACGTGTCTGAGACTGGATTTGAACCCAGGTACTCCTGACTCCAAGGCCGGTGCTTTATCCACTACGCCACCTAGCTGCCCCCTGTCTAAATTCTTTATAATTTGTACCCAATTATCCTATTTCTGCCTTCTAAAGTCAAGCAAAACAAATCTAATTCTTCTTCCATGTGACAACTTTTCCAATAGTTGAAGGCAGTAATCACATTGCCCTCGGGAATCTTCTCTTTATCACAACAAATATTCCCATGTCCTTCAATTGATCTTCATATGATATGATCCAGGTCTTCACCCTTGTGATTGCCTTTCCTTTATTCTTTCTGGAAATTGTTATCTCAAATGTGATACCTAGAACAGAACATAATCCACTAATTCCAGTGGAACTGTTATTCCTTTATTCTGCATACAATGTCATTTTTAATGCACACAAGGATTGATTTATCTTCAGGGTTTGCCATTTCTCTGTTGATTTATAATGACTATGCTATCTACTAAACACAGATCTTTTTCAAAAAATTACTATATAGCTATGCCTTACCCAGCTTGTACTTGTCAAACTGATATTCTTGGACATGAGGAAGACTTTTCATTATTCCTATTAAATTTTATTTTGTTAGAGTTTTTGATACTGACTGTCAATTAGTGTGTTAACTGTCTCTTCCAGCTTTTATTTTATCATCAGATTGTATCAGTATGCCATCTATGCCTTTGACTGTCATTGAGAACAAATTTAAACAGCATAAGACCAAGAAGAGATTAATGGGACACCACATTGGAGACTGACTTCCATGCTGAAATCTCTTTAGGTCATTAATAACTACTCTTTGGGTCTGACCATTCAACCATTTTCTAATCCATTTAACTGTACTATCTTTTAGCTCACATATCTCCATTTTTAAGAATATCTTTTGAGACTTTGTCAAATTCTTGATGAAATCTAGAAAAAAACAACATATCCACAGCTCTCAATTACAGTCAAATAATGCTGTCACAAAAGTAAATTGTGTCTGACATGACACATTATTGATTGAATCACATTGACTCTTGGTGGTCATCATTTCCTTTTCTAGATATTTGCCAACTATCAGGTTAATAAAACATTCTTAAATATTTATAAGAATGGGAACTGAGCTTCAGTGACCTATAATTTTCAATTTTGTCCTTCTTCAATGATGTAGTATCTCTGCTATTCTTCATCTTCTTTCAATGGGCTCAGCAAATATATTTGCCAGCTCTTTCAGTCTCCCAGAGCATGATTCATTTGGGCTCAGTTATCTTCAAGGGTAACTATTTCTTGGCTTTTGATGACTTTTTTTGAACACCTATTCCTTATTAGGCATCTTTGTTTTTGTCCTCTCCATTCCAAATTTGATCTCCATGAAATGCTATCCTTCTCTCATCTGAATTAAGTAGTGGCTTTATGCCTTCTCTGATCCTCTTGCCTTTCAATATACATGTAAGAAACTTTTGTTTTGCTTTGTTTTCATCAATTTATCTTATACTGACTTTGTAGTCCTGATATTATTCTTGTAGGACTGTGCTATTATTTTCTGTTCTCCTTCCCTTATTTCCCCTTACTTCTAGATTCTACATATCTTTAAAAATCTAAATGGGTAAGTTTTCTGTGCATTAACGTAAGATTCCTATTCCTCCCAATCACTATTGATTATTTTTTTCTTTGAAATTTCATTTTGATGAACCTCCAACCCTCTCTAGAGTGATTTCAACAAATTTTTTGACAGAAGGTCCTAGTTATTCTCTGAACCCTTTGAAATTTGTTTTCCAGAAATCTGAGTAGACATCATACTCTGCCCAACGTTCTTGGTCTTCACTATACTGAAAAATAATATGGAACTGTCATTTCCCTGTAAGTCCCCATAATTTCCATCCTACAAGTCATTTATTTCTTATTGGCAAGAACCAGGTCCAGAGCTGAAATTTACCCTATCAGTTTCTGAATGCTATAAAGAATAAAATAATAATGCAAGTCTACAAAATTTTAGTTACTCTGCTTTGGATAAAGTTCCTGAAAATGAATTAAGATCCTTTCAGTCTATATCATGATATTGTAACAGACTTATGATGTGTTTCTCAGATTCTTCATCTCTTTCACTCTTTTTTGATAGGTGGTCTATATTACATATTCCAAAAATAACATTCCTTATATTTTTTGCCTATAGCATTTAATATATATTATGAAAGAAAAAAGGCTGAAATAGTCAAATAGAGGAAGGGAAGGAAGGTCAATCATTCAACATTTATTAAGTGCCTTCTATATACCAGAAACCATACTAAATGCTAAGGATACAAAAAACAAGGCAAAAACCTTTGCCTTCAAGGAGCTTATGCTCTAAAGGGAAGACAACAAATAAACAAATATATATACAAAACAAGCTATGTGCAGAATAAAGAGGAAATAGTTAACAGAGGGAAGGGACTGGAATTAAGAAGAATTAGAGAAGGCATCCTGTAGAAAGTACTATTTTAGTTGGAATTTAAAAGAAGCCAAGGAGATCAATGGTTTGTTAAAGAGGAAGAGCATTCCAGGCCTGGAGGACAGCAAGAAAATGCTGAGAACTGTGAGATAGAATGTCTTGTTCATGAAAAAGCTAGGAGGTCATAACTGGATTAAAGAGTAAGAGAGTAAGGTACTAGGAAAGGTAGAAGGTGGTTAGGTTAAGAAGGGTTTTCCTTGTCAAATAGAGCATTTTTGCATTTTATCTTATCGGCAATAGGAAGTCACTAAGTATATAGAGTTGGGGGTGTATGCTTGACATAATCTATCTTGAGCTTTAGTAAAATTATTTTAGAGATTGGAGGATGGATTGGAGTGGGGAGAGATTTGAGACAGGGAGTTCCACCAGCAGGCTATTGAGATAATCCAGGCATGAAGTGATAAGAGTCAACACTAGAAGAATGACAGTGTCAGAGAAGATAAAGAGATAATAGAGATTTATAGTAAAAGATTTTGGCAACAGAAATAGCAAATGAGAAATAGTGAGGAATCCAAGATAATTCCTGGTTTGGAAGTTTGAGAAAATGGGATGATGTTGTTGCCTTATATAGATGAAAGGTAGTGTTGTAGAGGGTTTAGAGAGGAAAAAAGTTCTGTTTCAACATATTGAGGTTAAGATGTCTACTGTATATTCAGTTTGGAATGTCTGAAAGGTAGTTGGAGATGTGAAATTAGCAGTCAGCTGAGATACTGGAGTTGTAAAAGTAAATTTGAGACTCATCAGAGAAAATTGGTAATTAAATCCATGGAAACTAATGAGATTGTACCAAGTAAAGTAGTACAGAGTGAGAAGAGGTAAAGATCCAGTACACACTCTGAGGGACACCAAGAGTTAGAGAGTATGCTCTCTAAGAAAGTCCATTAAAGCAGACAGTGAATGATCAGATAGGTGGAAAAAGCATCAAGAGAGTCCTAGTAAACTAGAATTGCATTGATCCCTACACAATATTAAGAGATTTAAAGAACTGGCTCTAGGTATGTTAGATAATGCTTCACCTCCTATATGAAGGATTATTAGGATGGCACAAAAAAATTGCTGGAATCTTTGAAACCTTGGGAAATGGTAGTATATGAGCTACAGTGGGATTTATCTCATTCACACCAGTTAGGCAGAACTGATACCTAATTTTATGTTGAGTTCAGTGAACCAGTTGTTAAAATGGCACTTGTAATAAGGGTTTTTTCATAGGTGGGTACATGGGCAGTCACTCAATATAGAAATCATAAATTTACATTCCTTACTCTTTTTAAACATTCATCTGTCCCACTATTGTTTTCTAAGTTCCAGTAGTAATGTTGATTCTGTCCATAGGTTAAAAAAGACTGATGGAACTCTGCTTGTAATATTTATTCATTCATTTCTAAAAACTCATTTTTGATGAAATAATGCATTTTAATTAGCTCATTGTTTTTGTTATTTCAGTAAAAAACAATATAATGTAAAGAGAAAAAGTGCCAAACAACCTAGGGGATGATAAGCTGTAATTTGTTTCCACTTTGTATTATGTCCAAAAATTCCCCCCAAGATTTTTTGAGTGTGTTGGTTTTCCTGAATGGTGAAACCAATAGGAAGATGGGACCCATTGAAACAATAGAAATACAGATATAAAGGTTTATCTTGTCACCCATTTAGGAAGCCATAGAAGTAGAAGGAAAAAAGGGTTAGAATAGGTAGAATAAGTTTTGGTTCTGCATATGTTCCAAAAATGGCTGATGTGGTCATGTGACTACTTTCTCCATAAGGATATGTTTTCTTACTGTAACATAATAATCCAATTTATGTGTACCCTATTATGGTTCTTATTTAAGTTTTAAATGCATGGGATATTAAACTACTTTTCTTCATATCTTTTAATATACTTAAAATAGGCATTAGGGCAGAGAACCAGTTGTTAATTTATTTGACTCCCATCTCTATGTATGAGATAATCAAAAATGCAACTCCCCCACTTCTCCAAAAAATAAGAAAATTGTCCTCCTCACTCTCCTCAAATAGCAAAAATTAGTAATGATAGAAAGAAATTTGGAGAAAGTCACTATAATGCAATTATTCCAGAAAAAATATATATTGAAGAACTATATCCAAAGATATCATAAAAAAAATTAGCAGAAAAACTAATATAGACAGATGAAAGATAATAGATTAAGGAAAATGAATCATCAAAGAAAATACCATAATAAATAACTATTTCAAATCAAAAAGAATTAAAATCTCCTTAGGCAGGTGAGTGTACTGAAACTAATTTTGTGAGGATTTCATTCAAACAATTGAAAGTACTCTCCAAATGGTTCATATGAGCAAAAAATTAAATAAAAGTAGCAAAGAAAAATGATGATATTAAGAGATAAACAGGAAGACTCATTTATGTTTAAAAGCACTAAAAGCAATTAAAAATAATGTACTTACTATGTTTATACCAATTTCATAGCTGCTAGGTTCTCTTTTTTTAATTTTTTTAATATTACAATAATCTTGTGTTGAAAGTAAACATACACCCCCCCCCCAAATAGGGAAGTCTCAAAAGAAATGAAGTAAGAGAAAAAATAAGTGTACTCCAGTCTGTCTTCAGATTCCATTGGCTCAGTCTGGGATGAGTTGCCTTCTTTATCATAGGTCCACCAGAGAAGTTGCTTCAATATCTTTTCCCACAGTTGCTATTACTAGCTGTATTTCCCTCCATCCTATTCCTACCCACTGACATTTATTCTATTCTCTCTCTCCTTTTAACCTGTCCCTGCTCAGAAGTGTGTTGTGTCTGAGTACCCACTCCCACAATCTTCCCTCTCTTCTATCATCTGCTTCCCCTTCTCCATTCCCCTTTATTCCATCTCTTTCCTCTCATTTTCTCTTGGGTAAGATGGGTTTAGATACCCTATTAGTTGTGATTGTTACTTCTTCACTGAGCCATTTCTGATGAGAATAAAAAGGTTCATTCATCCCCTCGCCTTCCTATTCCACTCCATTTCAAAAGTTTTTCTTGATTCTTTTATGTGAAATATCTATTTTACACTCTGTTGCTAGGATTTCAGGGCAATTTGACTATATTATTTCTTGAAAACTGAAGCCTAGGCCCTTTTCCTGGTCATGACTTTCAGGTAGTCCATTAAATTTTAAATTATCTCTTCTCAGTCTGTTTTCTAGGTCATTCATTTTTCCAGTGAGATATTTCACATTTTCTATTAATTTTTGATTCTTTTGATAATATTTTATTGTTTCTTGATTTTTCACAAAGTCATGAGCTTCCTTTAGCTCTATTCTACATTTGAAGGAGTTGTTTCCTTCAGAGAGCTTTCTTATCCCCTTTTCCAGATGGCCAATTTTTCTTTTTATGACATTATTCTCCTCATTTACCTTTTGATTTGCTTTGCCCAATTGGCCTAAACTGGTTTTTTAACGTATTTTCTTTAGTATTTTTTTGTATTTCTTTCACTAAGCTGCTTCACTTGGTTTTCATGATTTTCCTGCATCACTCTCATTTCTCTTCCCAATTTGTCTTCTGTCTCCTTTAATTATTTTACAAGTCTTTTCTGAGCTTGTCCATAGCCTGAGTCCATTTCCTATTTCTTTTGGAGGCTTTGGATACAGAATCTTTGACTTTGACATCTTCTGAGTGTGTATTTTGATCCTCCTTGGGATCAAAGTAATTATCAGGTTCTTTTTTTTTCCTGTTGTTTGCTCATTTCCTCAACCCAACACTGATATATCACACTTCAAAGCTTTGGGAGCATTTGGGATCCCCACCCTGCAGGCTCCTTAATTCCTCCAAGGTCTTATGAGAGGCTCACAGCTCTCTTGGCCTGTGCTCTGGTCTGTGGATGATCACAAACTCTCCCCTGCTCCTCTATGGTAGTATGGTGGGCCAAACTGTGACCTGGATTTGAGTGTGTACAAACAGTTGAATCCTGCCCCAGGGAGAGCAGAGAGACCTCTTCAGTCTTCCCCCCCCCCCCCAACCCCCTTATGCCTGTGGGCTGGGAGCTCTGCAAGTGCTGGGTGGCTCCTCAGGGTCCCAACCCAGGGCTGCTCCAAGGTAGGTGGAGCTCTGCACTTCCTCTGGTGCAGCAAAGTTCTCTCACCACCCCTTCAAGTTAGCCCCTATGATCCCTGAACCAAGGGTTCTGGAAACTGCCCCTGTTGTCACGGACACAGGTGTACCCAGGGACCCAGGTCCCTATGGGCTGTTCCTGGAAGGCTGCATTGGTTTGTTCCATCCCAGCTGCACTTCATGCAGCTCTTTTGAACCCCTGGTCACAGTGAAACAGACCTTTCTCAAGGATCTACTAGGTTGTCTCGGGACTCAGTCTTCTGTAGGTTCTTCTATTTTAAATTGACTAGAATCACAATTTGATGGCTCTTGGAGTTTTTTGGAGGATGAGTTTCCAGAAATTCCTCCCCTCATGGCATCATCTTGGCTCTGCCCAGCATGATTCTTAAAATAAAAAATAGTTAAATTGAAAAAAAAAGATATTGATACTAAGACAATAGCAGTGGGAAGACTTAATTCCTCTTTCAGAGTCTGACAAGTCAAATGGAAAAATAAATAAGAAATAAATTTTTAAGGTAAAATATTTTTAGGATAATTATATTTAATTTCCTACAAAGCTTTTTGAATATGAAATTTTTGCCTCTCCAAACTTGATTTTTAAACAAAAACAATTCAAGAAAAAGTGAGAGAAAAATAAAATTGTCATATTTTTTTAAAGAAAGAGCAGATAAATAGGAGTATAAATAAAAAGAATTATCAAAAGCTATGCTACAATTGCTATTCCAAATAAAATTAGGAATTGAAAGTAAGAGGATAAGAGTCTACATGAATATAAATTAATCCAATTTTTTATTGAAAATAAGAAAAAGATATGTTGATCCAATCTCAGAAATATAAATCAAGGTAAAATGAATTGCTAATTACAAAATATGTAAAAAGCTAATTACAAAATATGTAAAAAGCAAATTAATATCTACACTATATTTCCTGTAAAACTAAGAAAGAAAATACTTCATCATATTCCTTTTAAGAGACAAATAATTATGAAAAAAGTAGAAGTGGATATAGCATGTCAATCCTCAAACTTTTATCAGTTTGTAATTTGTAAAACTGTCAGTAATGAGGGCATAGCCAAGATGGAAGTAGAACAGCCTTTCCTAGCACTCCTCTGAAAAATATTCCCAAAACCTTAAAATTATGGCTCTAACTAAATTTTGAGAGACAGAACCCACAGAAAGATCCAATGAGTCAATTCTTGCAATTTTCCAGCCCAAGGTAACCTGGAAAATTGTGGAAAAGCTCTGTTCCATGGGGTAGAGGGGGTGCAGTATAGCCAGGAGTCTTCCAGGCTCTTGCACCTAGATGTCTGGATCACAGGGAGTGCTAGCTCCCAGCAGCAGCAGCAGTTTTCTGACCTGGCACCCCAGGGAGCACTAAGCACAACTTGGAAGATAGTGAGAAACCTCTGCCAGAGTGAGTGGGAGTCAGGGTAGCCTTCAGCGCAGCCACAGTCATCAGCAAAGCTGCAGCCCTCAGCACAGTCCAGATCCCAGGAAACAGAAGCAGGTGCACAGAGCCACCAGCCAGCTGCTCCTAGAGTGCTCATCCCACCAAAGGTAAGGAGGGTGTGGGGAGACTGTCTAGGTTTCTCCTCTGTCCATGGGACAGGACTCTGGAACTTTGTCCATATTCATACCCTGGTTGCAGTCTTGGGACCCCCATTGCCATAGAACAGAGACCCTTCTTACAGCCCTGGGGCAGAGGGGTGAGCTTGTGGTCATCCACAAACCAAAGCCCAGGCAGGAGAGTCATTAGAGCCTTCCATAAGACCATAAACTAACTGAGGTCATTGAGGGATTGTCCCAATAATACTCAAAAGCTCAGGAAACACCCCCAAACCAGGGCAGGCTGGGGAAATGAGCAAACAAAAAAGAATCTGATCATAGACAATTACTTTGGTCCCATGGAGGATCAAAACACACAATTAGAATCCAGCTTCTGCATCTATATCCTCCAAGAAATATAGAAGTTGGACTCAGCCTATTTCAGAACTCAAAAAAGATTTTGAAAATCAATTAAGGGAGGTAGAGGAAAAATTGGGAGAGAAATGAAGGAGATGCAGGAAAAACATGAAAACCAAGTCAGCAGCTTAGTCAAGGAGATTCAGAAAAAATTGTGAAAAAAAATGACATATTAAAAGCTAGTTTAAGTCAAATGGAAAAAACAGTTCAAAAAGTTAATGAGGAGAAAAGACCTTAAAAAGTAGAACTGGCCAGATGGAAAAGGAGATAAGAAAGCTCTCTGAAGAAAACAAATCCTCCAAATGTACAATAGATCTAAAGGAAGCCAATGACTTTGTTAGGAATCAAGGCACCATAAAACAATATCAAAGGAATGAAAACTAGAAGAAAATGTGAAATATCTCATTTAGAAAACACCTAATCTGGAAAAAAAACAAATCTAGAGAAAGATAATTTAAAAATTATTGGGCTATATGGAAGTCATGATCAGGAAAAGAGCCTTGACTTCATTTTTAAAGAATTTCTACAGGAAAATTTCCCTGATATCCTAGAAGCAGAAGGGAAAATAGAAATTGAGAGATCCACCAATCTCCTACTGAAAGAGATCCAAAAATAATAGCCCCCAGGAAAATTAAGAGCCTAATTCCAGAACTCTCAAGTCAAAGAGAAAATACTACAAGCAGTCAGAAGGAAACAATTCAGATATTGTGGAACTACAGTCAGGATCACACAGGACTTAGCAGCTTCCACATTAAGGGCTCATAGGGCTTGGAATATAATATTCCAAAAGGCAAAAGAGCTTGGAATGCAACTGAGAAACAACCCAGAAAAACTGAGCATCCTTTTCCAGGGGAAAAGATGGAATTTCAGTGAAACAGGGGGATTTCAAATTTTCCTGTTGAAATGGCCAGAGCTGAACAGAAAGTTTGATCTTCAAGTACAGGACTCAGGTGAAGCATAGAGGAGGACAAGAAGGGTGAATTATGAGGGACTTAAATGATGATGAACTGTGTGAATTCCTGCATGGGAAGATGATACTGATAATACTCATATGAACCTTCTCATTTATTTGAACAGTTAGGAGTATGTATATAGACAAGGCACAGGAGGGAGCTGAATATGAAGGTACAATATATTGTAAACATAAAGTCAATTGGTGAAAAGGAAATGTCCTGGGAGACAGGAAAGGAGAGGTAGAATAGACTAAGATATTTCATGTAAAAGAGTCAAGAAATAGCTTTTGCAATGTATGGAAGGGGGGAAGGGGGGATGAGGAAGCTTTCATTCTCATCAGAAATGGCTCAGAAAGGAAACAACATATGTATTTGTGTGTGTGTGTGTGTGTGTGTGTGTGTGTTTGTGTGTGTGTGTGTGTGTGTGTGTGTGTGTATACTTAATAGGGCATAGAAATTGAGAAGAAAAAGGAAAGAAAGGGGATGGGAGAAAGGGGACTGGAGGAGGGTGGGGGGGATATAGGTGATAGAGGAGAGGGTAGATCATGGGAGAAGATAGCCAGATATAATACATTTTCTTTTTTTTTCTTTTTGCAAGGAGGTGGAATTGGGTGGTGTGTCTGGGACCACAAGAATGGATGGGTGCAGAGTCTCTGGGGTGGGATGTTGACTTGAGGCCTCTTGGCCCCATTGCCAGCACTCTGCCAGCTGTGCCACTTGGCTGCTTTTTTTCCCTTTTTCTGGGTTATTTCTTTTGATCAGGGACAGAGTGAAAAGAGAGAGAAAATATAATAATTGGTAGTGGGGAGAAATGGGTGGATGGGTGGATGTAATTACAATCAGCAACATTAACTGTGGAAGTAACTTCTCTCATAGACTCATGATAAAGAATGTGATCGACTTCAGAGACACAGACTGAAGCACATTTTTTTCTCTTTCTTTCACTTTATTTCTCATGAGGGTTTTTATTTTTGCGGGGGGGATTATATTTATTCTTACAACAAAACTATTTTAATAATGTACAAATAAATTTAAAAAGGTAAATTTAAGGGGTGGCTAGGTGATGCAGTGGATAGAGCACAGCCCTGGAGTCAGGAGTAGCTGAATTCAAATCTAACCTCATACACTTAATAATTACCTAGTTGTGTGGCCTTGGGCAAGCCACTTAACCCCATTTGCCTTGCAAAACCCAAAAAAAATGTAAATTAAAAAAATAAAATAAAATAAAAATAGAAAAACTGACAGTAGTAGTTAGAAATTTTTTAGAAATGTTCATAACAAAGAACTGGAATTAAAGATGATGTCTAACAATAGCTGAAAACATGATAGTATATGAGCATATTAAAAGAAATTATAAATAACAGCAATTCAAAGAAATATGAGATGATATGAACTGATAACAGTAAAAGAAGCAGAACCAAAAGAAAAATACACTCAATTACAACAATATAGATTGAATGATTGCCAAAATGGAAATTGGATTCTGTAATTGAAAACCCAAAAAGGCTGATGATTTAACAAAATTTATTTACCTTTAGTAAATTTTGTTAGAAATTACCTACATTGTCCTTATAATTTTGCATCATCTTTTAAATACAATTTGAATATAAACATACATCGGTTTAGTTTGAAAGAAAGAATATTCTAGTAATCTATAGTCAATGATTTTATGTACTTCCCCACCCAAAATGTCACTACATTAGGTGTTTCTGTTTAACTGCTTTCCTTTATTACAAGTAAGGTTGAATTTAGAGTAAAATAGAGATATTTCTAGAAATAACTATAATATAAAAACAAAAGGCAGCAATGAAGTTTGTTTTTTAAAAAATGATTAGTATATATGCTATCTATACCTTTGGACAGAATATAGAACATGGCATCAGCATCACAAAAAAGTGTAGTAGTCAATACCTATAGGAAGCCTTTCTTGTTCTTACTGGTGGTTACTCTCTCTCTCTCTCTCTCTCTCCAAAACACATTCATACAATTCCTAGCTACCTTAATTATTTTGATATTAATTTATTTTAATTAGTTAGCATGCATAGCATAATATTAATGACATGTCATAAATAATACAGGTGATCCTCTTTAAAAATGAATGAACAATAATAAGATGATATATAATGATATATAACATTAAATTATGATATGCATATGTCTTGATAAAGTCATCTAGGAGATACTCTGACTACAGTACAGTACCTGGAGTAATAAAACGCTGATTTCAAATTCATTCCCAGTCTTTGATAGCTATATGACCTTGGGCAAGTCACTTTACCTCAATCTACCCAAGTTTCTTTATCTGTAACACAATAAAGGATATACAAGCACACCCATTTCCCAGGGTTGTTTGGTTTTTTTTTTTATTTTGAGGATAAAGCTAAAGCATTTTGCAAACTTTTAAGTGACATATAAATGCTACCTACACTAATACTGCTGCTGTTGCTGCTGCTGTTATTACCACTACTATTACTTCTACTACTACTGCAAGTACATTTTGGGAGTGATCATAATTATGAGTCACATAAAAATAATTCTATTTATCTATCATCTTATCTATCAATTTTTATCTATCAATACAATATGTATAAGTATAAAAATATCTCTATATGAAGATGTCTACACAAATGCACACAAATGTATGAAATTGACTGTGATCTAAAAACCAAAATGATACACATACATATATACTAATATACTCATATGAATTATGCCCTTCTGTACAATATAAGCTCCTTGAGGACAATGACAATTGTGTGTGTTTTATATCCTATATCTAGTATGTACCTTGTGCATGTTGCTGTTCTTTGCGACCACTCTCTTCCAGGTTGTCCCATCCTCCAATATCTCTCAAAGTCTATCCAAGCTAATATTCAACTTTTCCTTGACATTATCTATTCATGTCGTCCTCTACTGTCTCCTTTTACTTTTCCTTTCAATATTTCCCAACATCAGAATCTTTTTCTATGAGTCCTATCTTTTTATTATATGGCCGAAGTATTTCATCCTTAACTTCCATATTTTTCTATCTAATGAATATCTGAATTAATTTCTTTAAGTATTAATTGTTTGATATTCTTTCTGACCAGGGAATTCTTAAAAATCTTCTCCAGAACCACAATTCAAAAGTGTCAGTGCTGTGACTCTCAGCTTCCCTTGCAGTTCAGCTTTCATAATCATACCTTTCTATTAGAAAAATCAAAGCTCTAACTGTTAGCAAGATGATTCTCTGCTTTTTATTTTGCTGTCCAGATCTGCCATAGCTTTCTGCATCTTTAATTTCATGACTGCAGTCACCATCTGCAGAGATCTTTGAGCCCCCAAAATATAAAATCTGACTCTGCTTTTACTTTCCTTCTCTATTTCTGGTGGGGTTTGAGTTGTTTTTGGTTTCTTCTTATTTTTACATTAAACTTCAAGTCACCTTTTACATTTTAACCTCTTTCACCTTCATCAAGAAGTGTAATTTTGGTTCATTCTTCTAAGGGTCTTCTTCACTTTTTTGCTATCAAAGTGTTGAGACTGTTGAGATTTCTCCTTAATGCTGGCTTTTGATTTATCCAGACTGGTATTTGGTAGGATGTACTCTATATATAAGCTAAACAAATATGATGACATCATACAGTTTTGTCATGATCTTTTTTTCAGTCTTAAACCAATCAGTTGTTCCATGTTCAGTTTTAACTATTACTCCTTCACCTCAGAAAACAAGTTAGATGATCTAGTACTCCCATCTCTTTGAAGACTTACCACATTTTGTCATGATCTACATAGTCAAAGGTTTTAGTACAGTCAATGAAACAGAAATGGATGTTTTTCTGGGACTTCCTTGCTTTCTCTAAAAATCAGTGAATGTGTGCAATTTGGCCTCTAGTTCCTCTGCCTCTTTGAAAACATATATGCTCTTCTTCTAATTCTCACTTCATATACTACTGATGTCTAGTTTGCAGAATCTTAGGCATAACCTTGCTAGCCTGTGAAATAAGTCACAATTGTTGGTAATTGAAACATTTCTTGGCACTGCCCTTCTTTATGATTGGGTCACAAAACTGTTCTTTTCCAGTCCAGTGATCACTATTGAGTCTTCCAAATTTCTGGCATATTGAGTATAACACTTTGACAGCATCATCATAGGATTTTAAATAGCCCAGTTGGAATTCTGTCACTTCCACTAGCCTTATTGTTGCATATAATTGTCACCTCATAGATTCTTGTTCCATTGGACCATAGGGAGTATTTATATTAATGTTATCAAAGAATCATTGAAATATGAAATACCTGAAGATAGTGATGATAAAATATATAGCACTACGAGCTTTACAAAGTACTTTTTTCACAACTATACTTCAAGGTAAGTAATGCAAATAATATTGTGACCTTCATGAAAATGAGATCCTTAGAGGGACTTCTCCATAATTACACAGCAAATTTATAAGTAATGATTCCAATTCAGGTCTTCTTTCTTTTAAGTCTAGAGTTCATGGATGTGATACAAAACTTTGTTCTTCCATGACACAATCTTACTATATGCTACAGAAAGAAAGTCACCACTGTGAAATGGGGAAAAACAAAACAAAAACAAAACCACTGGACCAAAACTCAGACTAATTGGATTGAAGATTAAGGTCAACCTATGAATAACAGAATGACTTTAGGCAAGTCATTTAATCTCTCTTCATTTCAGTTTTCCTCATCTATAAAACCCAGATGTTTGAGGACTGGTTTCTAAGATCTCTCCTCTCATCATTTTAAATTCTTGCATGCTGTGAAGAATGGAATCAGTATTGAGCAATTTAGATAGAGTCACAAAACATTGGGAAATTCCCCTGCTGCTAAGTCACTAGGCTATTTTCATTTATTTTTTTTAATAAAAAGGTGAAAATGCAAGAAATTAAGGTCAGCCCTCAAACTACCAGATGGGATTTACTGACTGTCTTTGAAGATATTTGCATGGTATAAGAGAGGGGACACTCATCCATAATTGGTCCTTGGCAGTCCTAATTGGCTCAATTAGAAGGATCATGGCCCTGGTACATGTGTTCACAGAGTAGAAAATCCTACTTCCTACCCTCAGAAGACTGCCATAAGCATTATAATTTATCACTAGTTAGTTTTAATCAGTAGATTCCAAGTATGAGATATTAAGCATATGTTGTACAGTCACACTGTATTCCCTGGACATTGGCCATTTCATGCTGCCTAATCCGTGACAACTGGCCAATTGCCTTTGCTTATTCATTAATTCAACTAGGGATTTGAACCTTTTTCTATACATGGGATTCTCTCTTCTCTTTCCTCTGGGGAAAAAGGAAGAGATTGCAAGTATACCTTCATTATTGCCATTAATTGGAGCTGTGACAATACAGTATTAGGTGAAACAAGAAATGGAGGGGGAAAACAGTCAGTTCCATGGGAAGAGGGTTATAAATGGGATGGTAAACAAATAGCTCTCTGCTTGAGCATCTGGGACTCAAATGCTAGCTTAGATCATTGCCAAACATCTGATTTGTGGCTTGGGTGGTCAGCCAAATGACATTAGAGTAAGATTTTGAGATATTACATTAGATTTTGCTTATAATGTATTAACATTGTAAACAACATTGATTGGGAAAAAATTTAAGTATGATGTGTCTAGAAATTCCGGGAACAAGAAACCAGAATAATTTTCTAGTACTGCATGATAACTATAATCATAATTTGGGAATAAACATAACATGAGTAAGAGAAATAACTTTGAACCTTGTAGAGGCATTTATTCCACTAAACATCAGTTGATTGCTTTTCAGATAAATTACTTGTGAACACTATTCTCAGACATCCCTTTCTAGTTGTCAGTCAATAAATCAATATGCCTTTCTCCTCCTATCTTTGTCCCCTTTGTTTTTCTTAGAGGACAATTTCTCCAAACCAAAAGAAAAAAGGAATTTAAGTATTTGAATCTAAACTAAAGATATTTGTCAATAACAGATGAAACCCTCAAAAACAAAGATTTGGTTTATTTTTGTAGAAGTGTTTTTAAAGTCAAGCATTTGTTTTATTTTGTAGTCTCCTCATTTGGCAAATGTAATTGTGTTTGAAAGAGGAAGCTTAAGATTGTTTTTTTCCTACTTTTCCTCCTACCTATTTGGGAATTCTGCAGTCTCTTTTACTAGCTATTCTTCCAGGTCACACTTTCAAAACATAAGTGATCCATAAGCTCTACTGTAGGGCCTCTTCTCTCTATATATTATCTTAGTGACCTGATCAGCACCATGGATTCAATTGCCATGTCTATGCAGATGATTCTTAGCTCTGTTTATCTAGTCCTAACCTTTTTCCTGGGCTTTAGTCTCACAATCCCTAAACATATATATATATATATATATATATATATATATATATATATATATATATATATATATATATATATGTATGTATATACTTAGACCTCAGACTGATTAGAACTTCAAACTAGATGTCACAAAATGAACAAGTCCAAAACAGAACTTACTATAGTTCATCCCAAATCTTTCATTCCTCCCAACTTTGCTATTATTGTTGAGGGCACCACCATCTTTTGATTTCACAACTTTTCTATCATCTTCAATCCCTCACTCAATTCACCCATATTCAGTCTGTCATTAATACTTATTTCTACCTTCACATCTCCTGTATTTATCTTCTGCTCTTCACTCACCCACTTACAGATTCTTGTCTTAAAAACCCACTGATTCATCTCCCTGTCTCAAGTTTATTACCATTCCAATCTACCTTCTCTACTGGCAAAGTGATTTTTTTTAATGTGCAGATGTGACCCTGTTACTCAGTAAATTCCAATGGTTCCCATTTCATTCAGAATCAAATATAATATCCTATTTGGATTTTTAAAGCCCCTTCCTAGCATTTCAGTCTTCTTACTTCATGCCTTTCAGTTGGTAGTTCTCATACCTGGAAACTATCTCTGTCTCTGTCTTTATTTCTCTGTCTTTTATCTGTCTCTTTCTGTGTCTCTCTGTCAATATCTGCCTCTGTCTGCCTCTCTCTGTATCGGTTTCCCTTTGTCTCTCTCTCATCTCTGTGTCTGTCTCTCTGTATCTCTGTCTATCTCTCTGTCTCTCTGCCTCTCTGTCTCTCCCTGGCACATGCCCTACACTTAATAAATACTGTTGATAAGGATAAACATTTACCTCTGAGAAAAAATTATGTTGAACTGATATATCA
Organism: Macrotis lagotis; assembly: GCF_037893015.1. NCBI lineage: Eukaryota > Metazoa > Chordata > Mammalia > Peramelemorphia > Peramelidae > Macrotis > Macrotis lagotis. The sequence continues at coordinate 160,767,696 of NC_133662.1, read as the reverse complement.
ACAGGTTTATCAGTCTGTGCCATAGGTATTCTGGGTCATTCTTTTGCTTATCTAGGAAGTATGGAGGGCCATGACTGCCTCTTGACCTCTCTAGATCTAGCTTCTGCTCTTGTGAACCAAAGACACTCTGCATGATTCTCATCCTCAGGCAAATATCTCTGTTAATTTGTTTTGACATTCCTTGGAAATGTGGCCAGAATTTTGCATCAAATTAACTTCCTGCCCTGGGTTTGAAGGTTATGAAGTCATCTGTGCCTGAACAGTCTGTGTGAGAATTTATGATCACTGTCAGCCTAAACATTTGGGTCCTACCTGGGACCCTCTTATACATGTGGGCTCCCAGAATAGTATCCAGATTCAAAATATTCTGTGATTCAGTCAGCACTCAACCTGAACCACAATTCATAAGACCCCAGTGGTGCATTTTCTTGTACCTTCCAAACAGACAACATGGTGATTCAAAATAAAATATATTTTGAGAATAAAAGAGTAGGTAAAATTAACAACTCTCCCTTCATACTCCCCTTCCTAGAAAGTATATTCTCCCACAGATTGCCATTCCCTCTGTCATACACATGTACACTGAAAATACTTTAGATCAAGAAATATGGGTGAATGGATTTGTACCAGGGAATTGCATGGTGAGGGCAAGTCTTGCCTTTGATTATAGAAGTGCCAATGATGTCTAGTCATGCCACTGTGTTGTTTTCTTCTAGTGTTCAAGTTGGGCACCATATTCCCATCCTCTGCTGTGTGGTTTCTCCTAGGTGGCTGTACCAGTCTTCTGGTTGCCAAACTGCTTCCTGGCTGCCTTTTGATGGTTTTTGGCTATCTAACCTTTTTAAGTTATATATGGTTCCTTGCTTTCATCTACTGGGTTACAATGTCTAGAAAGCCTATGTGACAAAGACGATCTAACACCTTAGCCATTGCATAGTGTAGGGCACTATTTTTAAACTATTTTTTAACTTACCAATGTTGAAGTCCTTGATTCCAGGTCCAAGTACTTATTCAAATTCACTTGGGGTTAGAAAATTCCTTTTTAAACTTGTATTCTATCTCTCATTATGAGTCTATCTCTAAAAATTCTTTGGAGAATCTGCTGGTTACTCTGGCAACTGATCTCAAGAGCATATTCCAAAATGCTCTGATTAGCATGAAAATTAATTTGGGGCATGTTGAAATGGGCTAGATGAAATTTAAAAGTCCATTGACCTCTACCCATCTTCTACTCTCCTGCCTAGAATATGCTTAATCTTCTAGCATTAAAATTACTGGCTTTTGTTTTGGTTACCACCAACCTGCAAATTTCTCCTTTATTTGCAAAACACTTTTTCTAAATGTAATACCAGGAATTGCATCATCATCATCAACTGATGGTGCCAACAGAAATACCTAGGTTAGTATTCTTTTCTTGGGAATATAATTATGAAATATATGAATATACATATGAAAACTTGAGGTCCTGGAATCAAATATCACTCTTTTCTGTGACTCCCAGAGCTATCCCATTCCCTCATCCCATAAACCACTGGACACAAGGAAAGGCAACATCCAGGCTCAATCACAAGTTTTTGTGAGCAATAGGATTATACTGGTCAGACATCCTAATTCTGTTTAACAGAACAAAGGAACATCCTTAGAACTAAATGAGGTCCAACTACTGAAGTAAGGGAGAGGAAGAAGATAAATATCTCCAAAGCCTACATATTCCTCACAACTAACCTATTTTTCCCCTCAGGGCTTCAGCCATCTTGGCAAGCAACAATTACTAAAAACAAACAAATAAAAACTAAATTTTAGACTTGGTCACCTGACTTTTATTTTTCACTTTTCCAGTCTCCCTGGAAGCATGAGTTTAAGGGGGGGTGATTGCTTCACAGTTTCAGTATATGGCTGAAAAGCTGCCACTCCACCCCCATCATCTCTATTATTTCTCAGTGATCCTAAAAGCCATGATAGTAGAAAATTCTGCCTTACAGTTTAGATCCTGCACAAGCTTCCTGTCTTCTAGAACTGGAAAAATATACTTAGTGACCTAATCACCTTCCCAAAGCAACTTTCAAGAGAGATCTTGGGGGGGGGGGGGAGAAATGGGTATATTGGCTTTTATGTAATATAATTAGAGGAGTATTTTATTTATCATAGAACTCAATAATTTTGCAGATATCATCAGGGAGGGGAAACACAAGGTGCTATTATACATAGGTAAATTTGCTGCAATAAGGATCTTCTTCTGTTTGTTTAAAATAGCTACAATATTAGAAGATCATAATCCCCAAAAGAAAAGGAATAATTATGAAAGTCATTCATACTTAATTACTCCAGAATTTTTGTATTTTTCCTCATAAAAATTTTTATAAATAATTTCTCCATTTTCCAAATGAGGAAACTGAGACTCAGAAAAGTTAAAGTCATGCAAATTAAAGCAACACTGTGGTACTACCTCACATCTAGTTGTCTATATGACACAAAAAAGAAAAATGATAAATTTTGGAGAGAATGAGGGAAAATAGGGGCAATAAAGCATTGTTGGTAGAGACAGAGAAATTCATGTAAGCTATGAATTAATACAACAATTCTGGAGAGAAATTTGGAATGATGGCCAAAGAGCAACCAAATTGTCCATCTATCCAGCACAGTTGATCCAGCAATAGCAATACCAGGTCTGCATTCCAAAGAGAATATAAAAAAGGAAAAGACACATTTACAAAAATACTTTTAACAGTCTTTTTTTATGGTGGCAAAATATTGGAAACCGAGGGGGGATGTCCATCAATTAGGGAATGACTGAACAAAGTGTAGTATTTGAATGAAATGGAATAATTATTGTTCAATAAGAAATGATGAACAGGCAGATTTCAGAAAAACCTGGAAAGACTTGAATTAACTGATGCAAAGTGAAATGAGCAGAGGCAGAAAAACATTATACATAATATCTGCAACATCAACTATTAATGATGAGGTTCGTTTTAACAACACAATGATCCAAGACAAGTAGAAAGGCCTTATGAAGGAAAATGCTATCCATATTCAGATAAAGACCTGATGAACTTAGTGCAGATTGAAGTACATTTTTAAGCCTTTATTCTAGTGATTGTTTTTCCTTTTGTTCTACTTCTTCTTTTTCATGGTTATTTTTTTTCCTTTTGGTCTGTCTCTTAACAAATGAGACTAATATGGAAATATGAATTATTTAATAACACATATATAAACTATATCAAACTGCCCACCATTTTCAGAAGACGGGAGGGAATAGATTGAAGGAGAAAAAGTTGAAACTCAAAACCTTGTAAAAATGAATGCTAAAATTCTCACAATTAATAATTGGGTAAAAAATAAAATATTATTAAAGAGAAAAGTTAAGGAAAATTGTTTATAACCTTTAAAGCACGTAGAGAAATATGAGCTATAGTATTGATGACAGTGTTTAGATGGCTTACCAATGGTCATATAAGAGAGCTAGCCCTCCACTTGTTTTGACTTTGGATTCAGTTCGAAACACCATATTGCTTAATTGATCCTAAGGAGTCTTTTTGTTCCTCATTATCTTTATCTTTTACATACTTATATTAATTCTAATGATATAAGACAATCCAGGCTGTGTTTTCCCTTCTGTTTAGTTCTTTTTCTCTTAAAAAACACTTCATTTTTTTCAAATAGCAAAAATTCTTCTCTTCCTACTATCAATTTTTTATTGAAAAAGAAAGGAAAAAAACTCATAATAAATATGCCTAGTCAAACAGAACAATTTCCTACATTGGTCATGTCCAAAAAAAAAAGTCTTGTTTTGGGACATGAATTCATCAACTCTATCAGGAGGTCATTAGCATAATTCATCATGAGTGTTCTAGAATTGTGGTTGGACATGTATTCATTTTTTTCAGGCTTTTCTGAAACCATCCCTTTCTTAATTTCTCATACCACAATAGTATCCACATTCATATGCCATCATTTGTTCAGTCATACTTCAGTGAATGGGCACCCCCACTCAGTTTCCATTGCCACTTCAGAAATAGATACTAAAATAGTATTATACTTATATGTTCTTTCTTTTTCAAAGTCATCCTCCTCTACTCCTGAAATCCCCGAGACATTCCTTTGCCCTATTCTGAATTTTCACTAGAGTTCATATCAATCTTATTTCAAACTTATTCTTGCTGGGGAGCATGTATCATTCCTAATGAGCCTGGGTTTTCTAGTTTGAACTACCCAGAAGTTCTTATTCCCTAAAGAGCTGAAAGGAGAGAGGACTGGAGAGTAGAAGAGTTCTGGCTAATGCCCCACTCTTTAACAGTAATATTTCAAACCTTTTGAAGGGAGAGAAAGACACTTGAAACCTGAAGATCATTAGAGGTGAATTTCTGAAATCTAAGTTTGTTTAGAGACCTTATATTTTAGAATGTCATTTATTTCATAAATGAATCACTTGAACAGTTCTTTTTTTCTTTTATAAATGTTCCATCGAAAAATGATGGAATTGCAAGTTAGGATTCTCAGACAGGAGTTACTTCAAAATTTGTTTCAACAGAGGAACTAGTATAATGTGAGTACCAAGGGATATTTCATAAACAATTTACTGACTGTGCCATAAATGTGCTGCCTGAAAAATATGGAGAGCAATCTGAAATAGGACACTGGGAGAAGTTTGAGAATAGGATTGATCTTACAGACAGACAGATAGATTGCCAACCATGGAGTATATTTGTGTATTCTTTTTTTTTCAGTTTTTTTGCAAGGCAATGGGATTAAGTGGCTTGCCAAAGGCCACACAGCCAGGTAATTATTAAGTGTCTGAGGCCAGATTTGAACTCAGGTAATCCTGACTCCAGGGCTGGTGCTCTATCCACTGTGCCACCTAACTACCCCTTATGTGTGTATTCTTTAGAGGATCTATTCTTGCCTTATAGAAGGGCTCTTGCCAGGAGGATCCTGAAGTCTTAGAGGACACAACATCATTATCTGCCAGGAGATTAGACCATCACCTGCTTCCCTCAATAGAATCCCCTCCAGATACTAGTATTCTGCTTGGCTTTATTTTTCAGTGGTTAGCATACTCCATCCCTTTATGCTTCCCCATTCCAGTGATTCTTAACCTCTAACTACTGACATACGAACCTATTTCCCATCTACATATGACCATTTCTTTATTCCCTTCTACTTCATTCTTTCAGAATGTTATCTCTTTTCTTCTTGTAGACAACAAATAATATCCATCTTGTTTACAGCTCAAATGTCATACTTAAATTACTCCTATCACATTCTACTTTCATTATTATTTCCATAGTGGTGACTGGAGAAAAAAACTCAGAGAACCACACTTATTGGTTGAATGAAGTGGAATAATTATTGTGCAATAAGAAATGATGAACTGGCAGATTTCAGAAACACCTGTAAAGAATTGTATTAACTGATGCAAAGTGAAATGAGCAGGAGCCTCTATTACAATAAAGCAATGTTTTTATTCCTTCTAATTGACTCATTATTCTATTTGCCATAGCTGCTCTTCCAAATCTTCTTGTCTATCCTTACATCTCCTATAGCATCCCCTGCCCCACCTATCATTCACTGACAGTTTCCTCTTCATTTCATATGATTCATACACATTCCTTCACTCTTATCTCAGATAAAGATATGACCCCTCTTCTTGCCAAGGTCAGTTCCTCTACAGGCACTTAGTTTCCATCTCCTTCCATCTTCCCTTCTCGAGCATTAACCTTGTCTCTACTAACCCATTCCCTGCCACCTACAATGTATTTCTCCTAAACTTAAAAAAAAAACCCTCTCACTTGTTCTATTCCTGATAGCTACTATGCTACATATCTTCTCCCATTCTCACCTAAATTTCTTGAAAAAAGCATTGTGTCCTGGTTCCTCTTCTCTTACACTACTGTTTTTTTACATTTTTGCAAGGCAAATGGGGTTAAGTGGCTTGCCCAAGGCCACACAGCTAGGTAATTATTAAGTGTCTGACACCAGATTTGAACCCAGGTACTCCTGGCTCCAGGGCCAGTGCTTTATCCATTGTGCCACCATGCCACCCCTCTTACCCTCAATATAATTCAAATGAAACTTCTTCAATAGTAACAGTCAAATCTAATGAATTTTTCTCAATTCTCTTCCTTCTTGACATTACTACTGCAGTGACTTTGGAGTCAGGAGGATGGGAGTATGAATCCAGACTCAGACACTTGACACTTAGTAGCTGTTCAACCTTGGATAAGTCACTTAGCCCTGATTGTCTCATATCCAGGACTATTTCCAGTTGTCCTGATTCAAAACTGGCCACTGGACCCAGATGACTCTGGAAGAGAAAGTGAGGCTGGTGATTGAGCATAGCACCCCTTCACTCAAATCCAAATCATGTGTTTCTCATAGCATTACCTCCCTGTCATGCCAAACATCATCATCATCATCATGTTTGTCAGGACAAACATCATCATCATCATCATCATCATCATTACAGAATTTGATACTATCCATCTCCTTCTCTTCCTATATATTATTACTTCTTTTTAATGAGGCTCTTCTCTTTGGATTTTTTCCTCTAACTACTACTCTTTCTCCCTTAATTCAATACATCATTTCTACTAATTGTGAATCTCCCCCTTGGATCTATTCTAAAGCTGTTTTCTTTTTTTTTCTTTATACTCAAAGGTCCCCAGTGGTATATTTCCTCTTAATTATTAGTAATTATTAGTCAAAATCCTCAATTAGTTTTTGGCAAGGGCATTTACTAATGAATGTAGTGTGAGAAGTGTTTTTTATGAAACATCTATCCGAAGTCTGGGTTACACCCTCCCTCAAATACACAAGGTCTAAGTTTTAATAAAAATTTCAGATAGAGAAACACTCATGTGGTAAAAAAGAATACCTCACAGTTCTTGTTTACTGAAATTCCTTTTCTCCTTTTATAAAGGTCTCACTAAGTAACCATTAAGTATGTGTCTCTCCTGGGTTTGAGTGGTCAGACAGTGTTTCCTAAGGTAATTCCACAGGCCAGTCATAGGACCTGAACTATCTACTGCTAAGGTTTGGGTTTCAGAAGTAATGCTTGCTTCAAGGATAACTTGGAATTTGTTGTTTTGGGGGTTCAGTCATTTCAGTCATGACCAATTCTTCAAAACCCCATCTGGAATTTTCTTGGCAAAGATATTGGAGTAGTTTGTTATTTACTTTTCCAGCTCATTGTACAAATGAGGAAACTGAGGCCAACAAGGTTAAATGATTTGCCCAAGGTCACACAGTGTCTGAGGCCAGATTTAAATCATTTTCCTGACTCTAGACTCAACACTCTAACCTAATTGCCCCTGACATGGAATAAATGCTGTCTAAAATCCTTTTCAACTGAGAAGCTAAATTTTGATGACTTTGTGGATCCAAAATGTGCAAATTAAAAGGCATAAACATGTGACTTGCAAAGGTTTATCATTGTAACAGTAACAGTAGTAAGAAGCACATATTAATTGAATAGATTATCTAAAATCAGGTTCCTGAAAGAATAGAGGGCAGGGAGATGTTCTAGATGCCCAACCTCTGTCATAGGGAAAAATTTCCTGAATAGAACAGGAAGAGTCTCAGATGTGAATCTTAACTTTAATACTAACTATGGGTAATTCCTCAAATAAATCACTTCATATCCCACCCTCCCCCCATTAAATGAGTGGGTGAGAATAGATCATCTCTAAGGTCCCTTCAAATTCAAAATCCATTAAGACCAGATTCAGGAGAGACATCTTTTAGAGAAATTGTTATAGAACCAGAGGTCTTAGGAATGGAAGCACTAAATATAATATAGTATGATTGAAACAAAGAGACTGATTTCCCTAGCCTAGGTTGGGAATTCCTCCTAATATTGCAAAATCACTTCAAAGAGTTTGGAATTTTTTAAAAAAAATTTTCTCTCTAGCAAAAAGGACATTACTGCCTCTGCAAAACTGCTCTGGTTTGGAATCCTCTGGAGTGGTCAACCCAAATCAGCTAATATTAAAAAAAATCATAAAAACATCTATTTGAGTCTTGCCTGAAGTAAACAGGGCCTTTGAAATCAAACTATTCTCTAGTGAAATACCACACATTTCATAGCCAATAAATTTTAATGAATATGTTTGGAGCAATGACATATTCTAATGTGTTTATTAATAATGACAATGACACACACACATACCATTTTTGTCTTCATAATCCTTTATAAATATTAGCTTATTCATCTACATCATATACATCTAATCTAATATACATCTAATATAAATATTAGCTTATTCATCTACATCATACATAGGGAAGTTTTATTTCTGTTATCAAGAAGACAGAGAAATTGCTGTAAGATGAGGTGTCTTGATTCCCAAAGGTGCAACTTCTGAATATTTTTCTGAATGAAGTATCTCCTCCCTCTGATCTGTTCTTATACCAGTGGGAAAATTATCTTCCCTAGTTTTGATCTGATCACATCTCCTCTGTTCAAAATGGTGGTTTCCCACAGTCTACTAAGCAAAGTTCAGACTTTTTTGTTTCAGATTTAAGATGCTTCAAAATCTGTTTTCACCCAATCTTTTTAGACTTGTTTGATATTACTTCTCTGCCTCAAAATGCCAAGCTCCCTCCTATTGCCATGTCTTTGTTCACCTCACTCATGATTCCTGGAATACTCTTTCTCATTGTCTTAACCTGTTGGTTTCCTAAGCATTCTTTTAAGATGAACTCAAATGTCATCTCCACCATATTGTTTTTGATCTCTGCACTCCCTCCCCACCTCACCCCTCATGTCACTTGGTTCAACCATCAAATGCCTTACAATGTTATGTTTAACATTAGATATAGAAATGAATGCATGTCTATTTATGTATATTTACATATATGCCTGGGTTTATACATATATAAGCTTTAGTGGCTTAAAACTACATTGAGACTTTTGGAATATTGTATATATATCCTTTGTATATGTTTTTCATTTGTTTCAGTCATGCCTGAATCCTCATGATCCCATTTGAGGTTTTCTTGGCAAGGATATTTGATTGGTTTGCCATTTTCTTCTCCACATCATTTTACAGATAAAGAAACTGAGGCAAATAAATTAAATGACTTGCTCAGGGTCTCATAGCTAGTGTCTGAGGCCAAATTTTAACTCAGGAAGATACATTTTCCTGACTCTAGTATTCTATTCTTTGTGCCACCTAGCTGCCCCATATGCATGTTTGTGTATATGTGTATATGTGTGTGTGCATATATATGTATCTTTATTTTATATAGGCTTTAATGACTTAAAACTAACATTGAGACTTTCAGGATACTGTGTATATATGCCTATATATATATGTATATGCATGTGTATACTATAAACATATATAATTTCTGTTTTCATGTAAATCTCTACTAGAGTAAAAGCTCCATGTTGACCTGGTAAGTGTCTCATCTAAACTTTGTATCTCCTTAGCACTTGCAAGTGTTGTTTTTGTTTGTCCTTTGTTTTTGAAGCAGACCAACGACATCACAGATTGACATCTTGACACATGGATGAATTGGATTTAAGTGAGGCAGTGTTGCACAAAATCAACAGCCTCACCGTCTCTTCCAGAGTCATCAAAGTTCAATGGCAAGACAGATTCAGGATGACTGGCTATAATTCAATAGATGATCTTGGCTTGCTCCATGCCTGATCAAACTCTAGCATGCTACAGCTTCTTGAAGCTACAGATGAGAGTGAACTTCAGGAAGACAACAAAGGTAGATCATCAACCCTGAAAAGGGCTCAGCAAGTCCTCCCACCAGAGACCCTAGACTCCTTAAACAAATACACACCTTGATCACACAATACCTTAGAGTTGTAGGACCTCAGTACATGTTTATTAAATGATGTATTTTTATGGTAAATAAAAAAAGAATGAAATATTTTTTCATCTACTCTATAAGTCTCATCAGTTTTTACTCTTTCCAGAAAGCTTTAAGATTTTATTCATAGAGTAAATGAAAAAAATCTCCTTTTCCTTTTTTTCCCTGAAATTTTTGCTCAAACAATAAATCTGATTAAGGACCAACCACATTCCTGAAGAGAACAAGGTAAATCCAATATTTATTCATGAAAGTTCTTTTCAGACATAGATATTTGAGTTGTTATTGTTGTCATTTTGTTGCAAAGGTCATTGTCATTGTCTAAATCTCATCTTTTTAAATGGAGTTGAAATAGAAATAATCCCAGCACAAGTTACAATCTTCATACTAATCTTCTGTATTCAGTATTTTCAAGAGATGGCATGGAAAATTTCTACCACTTGTAATTTCTTATAGCAGTGATCTAGCCCAGAATTGTCACCATTAAGTGTTCTATTGCTAAAAGCAATTGCTCATGATTCAGCCATGTTTTTAATGTACATTTTCAACATATAACAATTTCATAGGTCCCATCCATAGGTAATCAGGTACACTAGACAAATTCAATGCTACTACTACATACCTATCATCATTCTCTATGATTGTTTGAAATGAAGTGTTATCAACTTGTTCAAAAAGTATTTCTTTATATTTTTATCTATTAATTATCATAGTCATCATTATTATTTCCTCCTTCTCCTCTTCCTCCTCCCTCTTCTTCCTCTTCTTGTCTTCTTTTTCCTTATCCTCCTTTTTTCTCCTTTCTTCTTCTCTTTCTTTCTTTCTTTTTCTCTTTCTTTTCTTTTTCTTCTTTATCATTATCATCATCTTCTTCTTCTTCTTCTTTCTTCTTCTTCTTTTCTTCTTCATCAGATGGGGCAAATAGATCTTAGTTACAGGAGCTTCCTACCTCTTGTTTCTCTTCTCCCCAATGGAATCTAAAGGAGAATGTTTTTAAAGACATTGAAGAATCTTCTTTCCTTCTTCTTTGGTGTTCACAGAGTAATTATTACTTCCACTCCAAATCTCTTAAAAAAGGCTAATCCTGAGAATTTTTAAAGTTCTTTTATGATTTGTTAGACATACCCTGCCTGTGCAGAGTTATGTTTCTTTTTCTCAGGATCATCAGGACTTCTTTTTTAAATACATTTTTATTTTTTCATCAATTGCATGTAAAGACAATTTTTAGCATTAATTTGTACATGATTTTGAGTTCTAATTTTCCCCTTTCCTCCTTCTCCTCTCCTTTTCAAAAAAATTGTAGATAATTTCAATGAACTTATATATGTACTATCTTGTAAATCATAATTCCATATTAGTTACAGATGGGAAAGAAAAAAGATCAAAAGGAAAAAAAATATAAAAAAGAATATAGTGAAAAAAATATATGCTTCAACCTGCATTCAGAGTCCATCAGTTCTTTATCCGAATTTGGATAGCCTTTTCCTTCTTGAGTACTTGTCTTGGATAACTATGTTGCTGATCATCACATTGTGTTGCTAAAATTATGCACAATGTTTTCCTATTTCTGCTCTTTTTAATTTTGTATCAGTTTGTACGTGTCTTTCCAGGTTTTTATGAAATCTGCCTGCTTATCATTTCTTATTGTACAATAGTATTCTATTGCATTCATATACCATCATTTGTTCAGTCATTCCCCAACTGATGGGCATCCTTTCAATTTCTAATATTTTGCCCACCACTGAAAGGGTTGCTGTAAATATTTTTATACATGTAGATCATTTTCCCTTTTTTATGATCTATTGGGGATATAGTCCTAATTATGGTATTGCTAGATCAAAGGGTATGCACAGTTCGGTTGCCCTTTGGGCCTAGTTCTAAATTACTCTCCAGAATGGTTGAATCTGCCCACAACTCCAGCAACAGTATGTTAGTGTACCAATACTCTCCAAAATTCATCATTTTCCTTTTATATCATATCAGTCAATCTGAAAGGTATGCGGTGGTACTTCAAAGTTGTTTTAATTTGCTTTTCCTAATAAAAAAATCATTTAGAACACTTCTTCATATCCTTTGACCATTTATCAGTTGGGGAATGGCATGTATTCCTATAAATTGGACACAGTTTATATTTGAGAAATGAGGCCTTTATCAGAGACACTTGCTACAAAGATTGCTTTCCAGTTTTCTGCGGTTTTCTTTGTACAAAAGGTCTTTATTTTAATTTAGACACAATTATCTATTTTACATTTCATAATGCTCTCTATTTGCTCTTATTTGATCATAGTTTCTTCCCTTCCCCATAGATCTGAGAGACAGACTACTCCTTGCTCTTCTAATTTGCTTATGGTATCATCCTTTATGTATCCATTTGGATCTTATCTATGTTGGTCTAAATCTAGTTTGTATCCTATTATTTTCCAGTTTTCTCAGCATTTTTTTTTGTCAAATAGTGATTTCTTATTCCGGAAGTTGGGGTCTTTGAATTTACCAAAGATAAATGACTGTGATCACTATGATCCTTGACTATTGTGTCTTATGTACTTAATCTATTCCACTGGTCCACCACTCTGTTTCTTAGCTAGTATCAGATAGTTTCAATGATTAGAGCTTTAGTTTGAGATCTGGCATTGCTAGGCCCCCTTCTTTTGTTTTTTTTTTTTTTGTTCATTAATTCACTTGGTATTCTTGACCTTTTGTTCTTTCAGATGAATTTTGCTATTTTTTATCTCTATTGAATAATTTCTTGTTAGTTTCATTGGTATGGCACTGAATAAGTAAATTTAAGGCAGAATAAGTAAGTTAGGCAGAATTGTCATTGTTATTACTTTGTTCTTTTTTTGTTACCATTGTGTCACTCAAAGACCCAGGTTTGTGTACTTTGGGTACTTTTTATTTCTCTAGCTTGTTTAATTTCTCTAGATAATCTTGAATATTCCATATCTGGCAATCTTCAGGAGTAGATATTGGTTCCTTTTAAGTATGCAAGATCATAAGGCTTATAACATGAACAGTTTTAATTGAAAATGGAGCACATGGTGGTCTGAAGGTTTAATTATTAAATAAAAAGTAATCCTTAGTGAGTATCCTTCCCTAGGGACTTAATAATATCCAAGCCTTAGAGTACTATCCTCATTAGGGCTCTAGAAGGGGAAAACTGGGATTTATTTTCCTGCAGAAATGCTCTCTTCCTTGTCTCATTGGTCTTTGACACTTCATTTGCTTCCTGAACAATATGGGAAAAGAATGGTTTTTTTCCATAACTAAGAAAAAATCACCATGTTTACTACAAATCCTTCTTTTTTAGATGATCCATAAACAAGAGACTGTTGTAGTTGAATCATTTTCAGTCATGTTTTGTGACCCATTTGGGATATTCTTGGCAAAGATATTGGAATGGTTTGACATTTCTTTTTTGATGTTTTTTTTTGTTTTGTTTTTTAGATTTTTGCAAGGCAAATGGGGTTAAGTGGCTTGCCCAAGGCCACACAGCTAGGTAAATATTAAGTGTCTGAGGCCGGATTTGAACTCAGGTTCCTGACTCCAGGGCTGGTGCTCTATCCACTGCATCACCTAGCTGCCCTGACATTTCCTTTTGCAGTTTTTTTTACAGATGAGAAAACAGAAGTACAGTTTAGTGATTTATCCAGGGTCACACAATTTTTAAGTATCTGACGTCAAATTTGAAATAAAAAAGATGAGTCTTCCTGGCCCCTAGGCCCAATGCTCTTCGCTGTGTGTGTTCCTTGACTGGAAGGTAAGTAGAGATAATAAGTTGAGAATATTAGTCAGAAAGTGGGTTGATTTGAGAGGGCCTCTCTCACGCTAATTGAATCTTTGTCTCTAGTCCTATATTGACTTACAGTAAATTATTTCTTTTCTCTTGTGCCAGCAAGTCCTTCATGATAGTAGTATTTGGGGGAGTACACATTTCTCCCCAGCTATTTTTTCATTGCCTCTACCTTTAGTTTAAGGGCAAGCGGAACTAGATTATACAAATTACTCCAGGACTATTTTATGAATATCTATTCAAAATTCACCCTCTATGAATAGAACATTCCCAAAAGGTCTTTGTCATTTGGTTTTCTTTCCAAAGTGAGAGGCAGTGACAGAGACAGAGAGACAGAGACTTGTAATCCTTGTTCCATATCATTCCAATCTCCCCTGTTTTGCTATCACTATCAATTCATCACACATAGTCTTAGTAATATAGATTTTTCAAGGTATTTCTAGAACCAATAATCTTTCATTATGATCTTGGTTTCCATACCTTTTATAGTTCTTACCTTCTTGTATTAAATTGGGCAACTTTAGACAGTGGTACTAAGCAAATTGCCCTGAAAGTTAAATAAGTAAGCTCTGGCAGGACTGAGGAGAAAAAAACAGAATTCCATTCTTTCTTTCTTTAGGATTCTTGATATGGATTCTGAGCTCTTGCTGACACAAGCTTTATTTTGTGAGGTTTTTCTGCACTGGATAATTCAGCAGCTGCTTAATGTCTTTGGAGTTGCAATTTTGGGAAGGAATATCCCTTTCTTTTTCTTAGGCTAATTGCACATCTGCAGTGTTCAGATGATTTTGGAAAGGTGTTTGTTTCTTATTTTTTATGTATAGCTATTAGGGGAAAAAAATAGCACATGCCTCATTTAAAATAAAAAAAAAAATGTCCCACCAGGAATCACTTTGATCCACTAAGAGTGACATAAGGAGGGGAAAAAAGACCTGCATTTGAATCTTAATTCTCATCATTACTACTTGTATGACCTGGAGGAAATCACAACTTCTTTAAGATTCAATCCCATCATCTGTACAATAAAGGAATTGCACTAAATGACCTCTAAAGTTCCTTCCAGTCCTAGAACAATAACACCCCCTCCTTCCCCTTTATTTTATCTGTCCTTTTCTTTGTCCTGTCATTGCCTCCATTTCCAAGGTCATCACTACTAATGTCTACTATATCACTACATCAAACACCTTCCTTTCTTCTACTCCCTTCCCTGAGAGGTGACTTATTCAAAGTACAGAGGAGTAGAGTACAGCTATTAGAGAGGATCTTTTGGGAAGTCAACTATGGAAACAGATTAGTGAACACAGCAATCGATTAAATTGGCAGAGAGGAAGTTCAAATTTTGAATTTAGTTTAATTCTGTCTTGATCTTTTTTTCTATAATAAAGAAACCTCATCTCCTGAGACAAACCTCCTGAGATCATCAGCAATGAAAAGGGTATCTGAATTGCTTGTATTAATTCAGATGCAGGCCAGCTAACAAGCTAGAGAGCTATTTCAAAGTTCACAGGGGACGATTGAAGCTTTAAAATTAAAAAAAAAAGTTTGAGGAGCAAGTAGAGTGTGTATTGACTGGCAAGTGAGAAGAATTGGTTGGTGCTTATAATTAACCTTTTATTGTACCATAAAGAAAGCAAAAGAAGTTCTCACACTTCAGAGGACTGATGGTCAAGTACCTTCCTTCTTTTCTGGCAAGGAGATCATGGACTATAGCTATAGAATTAAGCAGATGACAATTAATTGACTTACTTTACTGGTCTTTGTTATAAAGGAGAGCTCAAGTTTGAGGAAAGAGGGTAAAGAGGGAATTATTGGGAAGTGAGAATGTTTAGAGAAGATCAATATCAAAGTCAAAAATAGATAAGATCAATAAAACATTTTTCTGAAAGAGGAAAAAAAAAGAATTGTCATGCCTTAATAATCTACTATACCAACACTCATTTACTTACTTGAATAATCTAATTGATAATGTCCTTTCCAAAAGATCAAATCGCCATGGTTGTTCTTTTCCTTTAGTGGGTACCCTCCATTTTAAAACATTAAAATTCCCCTCAGGCCTATTTTAAGGATTCTATATACTGTTTCATTGAACTACTGAGTTGGTCCAGTGAGTTTTGGGAATAATTTTATTCATGTAATGTTTTGAGGTTTACTTTTCTTCTCTGTTAAGCAAGCATTTTTATTTCATTGATTCATATTTGTTCTTTCCCCAACAAATTATAAATATGTGCCCTTCATCATATAGGAAATCTGGTAAGAAGGTAAGAATACAGTACAAAGCATTGGGATAGAACTGCATTTTTAAAGCATCAGGTTTGAATAGATCTTTAAGATCCACTATATTTGCTTCTGAACAAAAAAAAGCTGAAATTTCCCTATGTTTATTTCTTGTGAAAGAAAAATTGTAAAACTATACCACTAAAGCTGAACTACTAGAGACAACCTTTAAAACTTTTCACGTTCAGTACCTTTTCATTGTTATTGAGGTGAATCAGGGTTCTCTAAGGCTAGTTCATCGGACTGTCCATAGAATCTTACAGATCCTACAAAAAAGGAAAAGTTGGATATTGGTTCACTGACAGAATATTTGCCTGCCTAGGTCCTGAAAGGTTCATTACCTAATTGATCCCAGGATCAGAAGACTGCATAGAGAAAGGAAAGGAGGACTGGTGTTGGCTCAGAGAATGTGGCTTAGTAAGTTAGGGTACTAGCTATGGAGTTAGAAAGATTCTGAATTCAAATCCAGTTTCAGATATTTACTTACCTATGTGACTATGGGCAAATCATTTAACCCTGTTTGCCTCAGTTTCCTCATCTGTAAAATGAGATGGAGAAGGAAGTGGCAAATCACTCCAGTATCTTTGCCATGAAAATGCCAAATGGGATCATAAAGAGTTAAGACATGACTGAAAAATGATGAAACAACAGAGAATGAGGATTTGAATCCTATTGCTATTTACTGTGATCTTGAAATGACAAATCATTTCACTTATGTAGGTTGTTCAGTTCTTCATCTGTAAACAGAGGACCTCTTAAGGTTTAGCCAGATCTAAATTTATGCATGCTTCTACAAAAAGGAATGAGGTAATTTAATAGAGCCCTGGGCTTGGAGCCAAGGAGCTCTTAGTTTGAGTCCTATCTCATTTATAAGTTGTGAAAACCTGGGCAAAGAATTTACAACTTCCTCAGTTTCTTCAACTGTAAAATAGTAATAGTACCTACTTCAAGATAGTGTAAGGATCAAATATGGTAATATGTGTAAAATATTTAACAAATTTTGAGTGACTTCATTGCTGTTAAGCTATACCTGATTTCCTCATTTGAGATTTTTTTGGGGAAAAATAAGAGTGGTTTGCCATTTCCTTTTCCAGATCATTTTGCAGAGGAAGAAACTGAGGAAAACAGTATTAAATGACTTGCCCAAGATCACACAGCTACTCTCTGAGGCTGGATTTTAATTAAGGAAGATCCATGATAACTTTATAAATATAAGATATTATAATTAATGTTACTAATAATAGAATCTTTGATATCCCTGAAATTCAAGTTCCCCCTAAAAAAGGAAACTGGAAAAGAAAAGTTGATATGGAAGGAGGTTGTTTTATAAAGGGATTCACTTAACTTTGACAATATCACTTGAACAAATTATGTTCACTTTGATTTTAGTTTGTAAGCTTATTTTCTCAAACAAGTGCTATTATTAAACATTATTGTTTTTATTAAAGATCTCAGATCTTTAAATTCCAGAGTGGAAATGAGAACTCACTGGCTACATAACTGACAATAAAATATTTTCTGCCTGATCATCTAGTTTTTGGTTAAATGTTTAAAGACTAATGATCAAGGAGACCCTACTGCTTCTGGAGGTCATCTATTATTCCTTGGGAGTGCTCTCAAATGTTAGAATATAATTTTCTCCTTAAAATTCAGTCTAAAATTTACTTTTTTGCAGCACCTACACATTGTGCCACTTTTTTTCCTTGGAACAAAGTAAAACAATTTAATGTTGCTTACACCAAATAGTTCCCATGGATGTGAGGGCAACATTGAAAGTACTCACAGAAGTTTCTTCAAATTGTTTGTCTTCCCCATAGTGTCTAGGCTAAAAGAATTTTTACAGTAAAAAAAGAACTGACCTCAGAGAGAGGTCAAGAAAATTCTCAGAAAATTAAAAGACAAAATGTAAGGTGTGAGAATCTGCTTATCATTTTGAAATGATGACTTCTGTTTTCCTTCACAAAACTGTAATTGGAGGCTGATGAATTTTTGGTGTGATACACACACACATACATGCACACATACAGACACATATACACTCATACACATGGGTGAGTTCATTGAAACTATGTCTGCTTAAAAAACAGATATGATTTTAATAGCAAAAAAGAACATTTAAAAAAGATACATTGCCATATGTTTTATGGTTGTTGTATCTTAAGGAATATAGGACCTTTCCATTTGATTTGCAGATGAAATATCATGCATATTATAACTATCCAATTAGAGTATGAATTCCTTGACAGCAAGGATTTTCTTTGCTTTTTTTTTTTTAAATTGTGTCCTCAGTTCTTAGCACAGTGCTTGGCTCACAGGAAGCACTTAATATTTGCTTTTTCATCCATTCATTCCTTCATTCATAAAATGTTCATTGAATTGAGTGAGTTCATTGAAATGCACATACATTTGCTTCAAACCCCCTTTGGAACCCTGGCCTTTATCCCTTTCTTTGACAGAGGCAACTAGATGGCCCAGTTGACAGAGTACTGAGCATGGAATCAGGAAGATTTATCTTCCTAAGTTCAAATTTGGCCTCAGTACTTACTACCTGTGTTACCCTAGGCAAATAAGTCACTTAACCCTATTTTGCTCAGTTCTTCCATCTGTCAAATGAAAGGGAGAAGGACATGAAAAATCATATCAGTCTCTTTGCCAAGAAAACCCCCCAATGGGGTCACAAAGAGTCAGACAAACTGAAAAAGTCCTGAGCAATATAACATAACTTAAATTTGACGTATTTTTCTCTGTGTCTTTTTGCCTGGATGTTCCTGGTGAGATTGAAGAATGAAAAGAAAGACTCTTTTCCTCTCTTAACTCTATAATGTCCAAGTCTAATCTGTCGAGATTGATGAATAATACCACAGAGAGCCTTAAACTAATTACCCTAGAGCTGATGTCAAATACTCAAACCAACTCAGCTTAGTAAACTCAGTTTAGATTGTTAACCAATTTTCTCTGAAAATAGATTTTATCACTATTCACTGAGTTCACGTCAGGAACAAATAAAAAAGATAGAATTGTTTTATCTTGACCTTGCTAATAGGACTTGTATAAGTCTCTAAAATTTCTTGGAACTCAAGTCTTCCACCTATAGCACAAACATGTCCCATTGTAACCAACACCAACCACTGACCAAGTGAAACCAATGGAATGGCAAGCACTAGATCACTGGGAATGCCAATTCCTTCTAGACAGTCCAACCTGCTGCCAGTCCAACCCCTACAGCCATCATCTCAGGAAGAAATCCCTTTGCACATGAGATATAGCAACACAATTTTCAGGTGCTAAAGCTTTCAATTCCTCAACAATTCTAGATATTAAATGCTCAGAAAAGAAATCAAAATCAAAAGCTCTCAGTCCTGTCAAATAGTTCAAAACTATGTCTCCTTAAAAAAGAGATATGATTTTAATAGCAAAAAAGAACATTTAAAAAAGATACATTGCCATATGTTTTATGGTTGTTGTATCTTAAGGAATATAGGACCTTTCCATTTGATTTGCAGATGAAATATCATGCATATTATAACTATCCAATTAGAGTATGAATTCCTTGACAGCAAGGATTTTCTTTGCTTTTTTTTTTAAATTGTGTCCTCAGTTCTTAGCACAGTGCTTGGCTCACAGGAAGCACTTAATATTTGCTTTTTCATCCATTCATTCCTTCATTCATAAAATGTTCCTTTATGTTTGTATTATAAAATGCTTTGGGCGTTATAGAGAAAGTCTGATATGGGACAAATTATTTGAAAACTATAGAATAATACAAAGATAAAGCAATATCATCATTACTATTACTGTTTACTTTTATAATTAGTTTTTTATTATTACTATTGAATCAATTTAGGATCCCCCAAACATATAGTCTTCTGTGATCCCCAGCTGAAAGTGATCTCTTGTTGATTGTTGTGGCACATATTTATAATCCCTCCTAACTGGAAAGGATGAAACTTGTGGAATAACTTGAGTGCAATAGTTGTGAGGTGCAATGGGCAAGAAAAGGTATGAGGGATTGTTAAATGTTCAGTGTAAGAATTTATACTACAAATTAGGGATTGATTCATTTCTTATCAATTGTATAGACTGAAAAAATGATAGAGAAAATGTTAATATAGATTAAGTTGAAAAGTGCTATTGGAGAGCCAAATGTTAAATTTTATCAACATATTTCTGGCAAAAGACTGTTTGTCCTACATCTGGAAGGGTCACAAGGCCATCTAAACAGGAGTGAGACAGCCCAGATCAGAAACAGAGCAGATTAAAGCTTCCATGGCAACCAGTGGAGAATCATGGTTCTGACCATGAATGAATTTAGACTGAATAGTCCAGAACCACTCAGGCCCATGACTGATTCTGGACTTTGAGTCTGACAGACATAAGGAAATTTAGTCTAAAATCCCCTCAAAAGCAACATTTCTTCTTTATCAAACTATTTTCTAGAATTTTATCTACATGTACCCACTGACTTTATCACAATTCATCTAGAATCCTATTTTATTTTACATATATCATAGTCCTCCTGGTATATTTATTTTCTGTAAGAAAAATATAGTCTTCCTTCCTTTCTTTTTTTTCTTTTGGCTCCCTTCCTTCCTTCCTTTTTTTTTCTTTCTTTATTTTCATTTTCCCTTCCACTTTTTTCTCTGCATTCCTAGCTTTGCTCTGTGCCTGTGTTTACTTAAATACGTCTGTTGAATTGAATTGCATTGAATTATTTTAACCAATAATATAATCTTGTGTCCTGTCATTCAATACTAGGTTTCCATGGGAACCTGCTTATAAAATATTCTAGAGAACTCTGTGGAAGGCTATTATGGCAAAAGGAAAAAAACTACTTCAGAAAGAAGAATACTTAGCATATGGTGGTTTCTTAATAGATGTAAACAAAAACAAAGCTTTTCTTTATTATTTCCAGTGTAATGCCAAATCCTGAGACTTCCTCTTTCCAGATTATGTAAGGTCACAAGTTCAAATACATGTGAATATGATAGACCTGGATTTGAAAGTCCTGCTTTAGGGGGCTGAATTATGTTCATAGCAAATAATGTACTACTGCAAATTCAACACAAAAATATATATTTCTGCTAAAAATGGCCAAACATAATCAATATTCATATAAACCTCTTCATCAGCTTAGGTCTTTTTTTTATTAGATAAAAGCTTCATGAACTTTACAGATAAGTTCCTCAGATATAAGGAGAACTGCTTGGACCTCTCAAGTATTTCATTGTTGAGTGGGTGTTGAACAAACCTAGAGAGAATAAGGATGTCAGCTCCAGATGCACATTAAAGGACATATATGTGGGCTGGAGATGAGGCATGTGGAAAATTCTTTGCAAGTCTGTTTCATCTCTGAGTGACCTTGTCAAAATGTCCTCTTTTCTGGTGTTCTTTCAAGACTCCCCCATATTCTCTGTAGGAAGTGAAGTATATGGCATTTATTACCCCAGATTGAAATATCAGACAACCAAAGAGAAAAGTCATTGAGCCAAGTCAATAAGCATTTATCAAGTCTCACTATTGCCAGGAGGTGTTTAGTAAGCACTTAAAGATACAGAGAAAGACAAAATAGGTCCCCATTCTCAAATCTAATGATCTAGCCCAAGTCACGCCATGAGAATGAACTTAGGCATCTACATTTACTTCTGTTCTATTCTATAGAGAAAATAAAAAATAGGTGAAGAAAACTGCAATGAAAGGAGCACATATAGATGATCAACTATGACCAACTAGCTTGTCTCAGCAGTTCAGTGATCAAGGACAACTTCAAATGATGGAAAATGCCATCTTCAACCAAAGGAAAAAAACTATGGAATCTGAATGAAGACTAAACTAAACTATTTTCACTTTTTAAGACTTGTTTTATGCTTTTTCCTCCCCTTTCTCATGGTTTTCCACCCTTTTAGTTCTGATTCTTCTTTCTCAATATGACTAATATGGGAATATGTTAAAAAAAAAGAAAGGAACACATATAGTTGCATTAGTCATAGAGTTTACAATATAATGGAAGAAATTTCTTCAATGTAAGCATAACCACATGAATTATCAGCTTTTATATGGTAAGAGAGTGACATCAAAGGAATTATAGAAATTGTACCAGGCAGAAGAACTTAAAAGCCATGATCTGGAGTATTAATTAAAAGATACAATTGGGAATCCACTACAGTATTCTGAGAAAGGGAGGGAGATGGTGATGAAAATATAACAAGTAGCAAAGGTACATAGAATATTGGACTTGGAGTCAGGAAAACCTGGGTTCAAATCTCACCTTTAACATTTACTAGCTTGGTAAGTAGGTCAACTTAGGGTCTATTTCTTTTTTGTTTCTTTATTTTATATTATTACAATAATATCGTTAGAGTAATCACAAACTACCCTCCTCCTCCCAAAAAAATGAGAAACCTCAAGAATGGTGAGAGATAAAAAAAGTGTACATCAGTCTGTGTTCAGATTCCAACAACACTGTCTCTGGGATGTTTCCTTCCCCATCATACCCACCAGAGAAATTGTTTCAATATTTTTCCACAGTTGCTATCACTAGCTGTATTTCCCTCTATTCTATTACTCCCCACTCTCATCTATTCCATTCTCTCTCTCTCTCTCTCTCTCTCTCTCTCTCTCTCTCTCTCTCTCTCTCTCTCTTAATTCTGTCCCTGTTCAGAAGTATAATGTATCTGAGTACCCTCTCCCACCATCTTCCCTCTCTTCTATCATTTATTCCTCCTTCACTCCCCCATTCCCCCTTATCTCATCCCTTTCCTCTCATTTTCCTCTAGAGTTAGATAAATAGACCCTATTAAGTGTGCATGTTATTTCCTCTCTGAGCCATTT
Organism: Macrotis lagotis; assembly: GCF_037893015.1. Lineage (NCBI taxonomy): Eukaryota > Metazoa > Chordata > Mammalia > Peramelemorphia > Peramelidae > Macrotis > Macrotis lagotis. The sequence goes on along the minus strand of NC_133662.1, from coordinate 160,744,976 downwards.
CTGATGAGAATGAAGGCTCACTGATTCCCCCTCATCTTCCCCTGTTCCACTCCATCATAAAAAGTTTTTTCTTGACTCATATGTGAAATATCATAGCCCCTTCTTGCTCTCCTCTCTTCCTCCCAGTACTTTTCTTTTTTACCTATTGACTCCATCTTTTTACTATATTATGCCATTATATTCAGCCACTTCTTGTGCCTTGTCTATATATGATCTTTATAACTGCTCTTATAAATGAGAAAGTTCATATGAGCTACCAGTATCATCTTCCTATGCAAGAATACAAGCAGTTCAACATCATTAAGTTCCTTATTATTAGTCCTTGTCCACTTGCTATATAGTTCCCCCAAGTCATGTACTTGAAGATCAGATTTTCTGTTCAGCTCTGTTTATTTCAATAAGAAAGTTTGAAAATCCTTTGTTTCATCAAAAGCTCATCTTTTCCCCTGAAAGAGGATGTTCTTTTTTGCTGGGTAGTTGATTCTCAGGTTGTATACTAAGATCTTTTGCCTTCCACAATATCATATTCCAAGCCCTATGAGCCCTTAATGCAGATCCTGCCAGATCCTGTGTTATCCTGAATATAGGGCCACAGTAGTTGAATTGTTTGTTTCTGGCAGCTTTTAGAATTTTCTCTTTGACTTGGGAGTTTTGGAGTTTGGCTTTAATATTCTTGGAAGTTTTTCTTTTGGGATCTCTTTCAGGAGGTGATCTGTGAATTCCCTCAATTTCTACTTTATCCTCTGCTTCTAAAATCTCAGGGAAATTTTGCTGTATTATTCCTTGAGCAATGAAGTCTAGGCTCTTTACCTGGTCATGACTTTCAGGTAGCCCAATAATTTTTAAATTATCTCTTCTGAATCTGTTTTCAAGGTCAGATGTTTATCCAATGAGATATTTCACATTTTCTTCTAATTTTTGATTTTTTTTGGTATAGTTTTATTTCTTTCTGGGTTCTTGCAAAGTCATCAGCTTCCTTTAGTTCCATTCTGCATTTGAGGTAGTTATTTTCTGCAGGGGGCTTTTTTATCTCCTTTTCCAGCTGGCCAATTTTGCTTTTTAAGGAATTCTTTTCCTCATTTGCCTTTTGTGTTGCTTTTTTCCATTTGGCCTAAACTGGTTTTTAATTTGTTACTTTCTTCAGTATTTTTTTGTCTTTCTTTCACCAAGTTGCTGACTTGGTTTTCATGATTTATCTGCGTTGCTCTCATTTCTCTTCCCAATTTTTCCTCTGACTCCCGTAATTGCTTTTCAAAGTCTTTTTTGAGCTCATCCATAACCTGGGCCCATTTTCTATTTCACCTGGAGGTTTTGGTTATAGAAGCTTTGATTTTGTTGTAATCTGATTATGTATTTTGATACTCCATGAGATCAAAGTATTTTTCTATGGTCAGATTCTTCTTTTTTCTATTGTATACTCATTTCCTCAGCCTGTGACTGATATACTGGACTTCCAAGGCTTTGGAGGGGACAACCCACAGGGATCTTAATTCCTTCAAGTTCTTATGAGAGGCTCTAACTTCTCTCTTCCCTGTTTTCAGGCCTTCTCCTCTGCCCTGGAGATGTTAGGAGGATCTCTGATAGTCTATGTTGATGTTGAGGGAACCCAGACTGCAGCCTGGATCTGAGTGTGGGCAAACAGCTGATTCTTTCCCCAGGAAGAGCAGAGAGACCTCTGCAGTCTTCCCCTGGCTGACTCTGCCAACTCCTTCTGCTGGTTCTCACTGCAAGGCTGCTCTGTGGTGGTGCTCAGCTCCTCACTCACTCTGGTGTGGCAGAGTTCTCTCATGACCCCTTCAGGCTGTCCCTATGATCCCTGGGTCAAGAGGTATGGAAACTTCCCCCTCTGCCACAGACCCAGGACCCTGGCCAGGCTGTGCCAGGCCGCAGCCTTTTCTAAACCCCCAGTTCCGGTGGAACAGCCTTTTCCTGCAGAACTTCTAAGTTGTCTTGGACTGGGAAATTGTATTGTTCAGTCTTTCTGTGGGTTCTGCCCCTCTTAATTTTGGATAGAGTCATAATTGGATGGCTTTTGAAGTTTTGGGAGGAACTAATTTCCAGGAATTGCTGCCTTCATGCCATCTTCAGCATCTTTGTTTCTTGAGAAGACTCGTCTAAGAAGTGATAGACTGATTATAGTTTAGGAGTGGGAGAAGGAGGTGGAAAACTTTGTGACATAAATGTTTAAGAGACATATTTTCTGGGTTATTAATCATGCTAATGAATAATTAAAAAAAGGTGTCAGTGGCACACTCAAATGCCAAAGAGGCCCTCATTTAACCTAGTCAACATTTATATTCTCTTCCAAGAGTGAGTGTTCCTAAGGGAGGCAATCAAGTCTGATTACTTATCAATTAATGAGAATGATTATTATAATGAGAGGTGTAGCTATTCTAACTAGGGTCCCTCTTAAGTGACCATTATCCCTTACTCCTGAATAAAGATACTTATCTGCTATCCAGACTACCCCTCCCCCAGGCAATTGACATGAGGAGGCCAATCTCTACTCAAATATGGCTGATTGGAACACAATGAGCCTGAATTCATCTTACAGTAAATTATTTGTAAGGTTATCTAGTTGGGTGGAGTCCCCCACTCAGGATCAAAAGATATGTACCCTTGGGATCTGGACATTCAACAGTGTCCTTCAGTTCAATTTAATTCAATAATTGATTATTAATATGATAAATAATCATTTTTCATATTTGCCAATTTCTCCTACAGAAGAAATCATAATTTTTCCTAAAAAGATCCTTAATGTGTATGTTAATAAATATTAACAGTTGCAACAATACAAAGATAATGTATGTTCACCCACATGAGAGAGTGGTGGAGAGGCTTTGTTGATTGGTTCTAATTAGTGCCAAACCAACCTTTCTAAAGTCACCATGTAGAAGATCTCCTGTAAAGAAGACAAAAATTCCAGGGAATTTTACTTATTTTGTTAAACATTTTCCAATTATGATTGAATATGGTTCAGGCTACAGGTTCTACTTGACACCTCTACTCTTGACCCTGGAGATAGTTAAAGTGACTTTATCTTTGATGCATACTTTGTTTTGGAGAGGTTTGAGAGGTCACAGGCATCAGAGAAAATGACTAGTCCTCCATCTTCATTGTCATGTTCCCTGGCACCCACTCCAATAAAAATCTATATTTACAAAGGAAATTGTAACCCTTGAAAAAAATTATAGCCTATGATTAGGAATTTTGATTGGATGCAAGAAGAATTGATAGTTGTTGAAGGCTTTTGGGAGAGAGAAAGTGATCAAAAGAGTTTTTAAGAATGTGTTTCCTAGGGGGTGGCTAGGTGGCACAGTGGATAAAGCATCGGCCCTGGAGTCAGGAGTACCTGGGTTCAAATTTGGTCTCAGACACTTAATAATTACCTAGCCATGTGGCCTTGGGCAAGCCACTTAACCCCATTGCCTTGCAAAAACCTAAAAAAAAAAAAAGAATGTGCTTCCTATTAATATGGATATAACTGTGGCATATGGAAAAAGCTAGAAACAATCAAACTAATTATAAGATTGTAAGAGCAATCTAGGTTCTAGAGAGTAAAGGCCTTGGTTTGAATGTGGTTGGAAGACAGAAGATACAGTTTTAAGAGCAAGAATGACAATGAAGAGTACTCAACATGACACTGGTGTGATTAGTCAAAAAATACTCCAAAAAGACAGGTCCAGGAGGACAGTGATGCTGTTGTGAGTCTCAAGGGGAGTTTTCCAGGTAGGGTTCTTGACAAAATTGTTGAAAATGGCAGCGTAAACTAAATATACAAATAAAAAAATAGAGAGAGAACAAATTAACCCCCCCAGTTAAATACCAAATTGGAAATTTTAAAAATCAAAGAAAAAATTAATAAAATCAAAAGCAAGAATACTATTGAACTAGCAAATAAAACCAAGAGCTGGTTTTATGAAAAAAACAATAAAATTGATAAACCACTGGTCAATTTGATTAAAAAACAGGAGAGAAGCAAACCAAATTGCTAGTATCACAAATGAAAAAGGTGAACTCACCAATAATGAGGAGGAAATTAAAGTAATAATTTGGAATTATTTTCCCCAACTCTATGCCAATAAATTTCACAATCTAAGTGAAATGGATAAATATTTACAAAGATATAAGTTTCCCAGGTTAAATGAAGAGGAAATTAAATACCTAAACAACCCTATCTCAGAAAAAGAAATTCAACAAGCCATCACTGAATTCCTTAAGAAAAAATTTCCAGAGCCTGATGGATTCACAAGCGAATTCTACCAAGCATTTAAGGAACAATTGATTCCAACTGTATATAAACTCTTTGGGAAAATAGGGGAAGATAGAACTCTGCCTAACTCTTTCTATGACACCAGTATGGTGCTGATACCTAAACCAGGAAGAGTTAAAACAGAGAAAGAAAATTATAGACCTATCTCCCTGATGAATATGGATGCAAAAATCTTAAATAAAAACTTAGCAAAATGACTACAACAAATTGTCACTAGGATTTATCCTAGGAATGCAGGGTTGGTTCAATATTAGGAAAACTATACTATCAGAAATCATATTATAACAATAGATGCTAAAAATGCTTTATATAAAATGTGGCACCCATTCCTACTAAAAACACTAAAGAGTATAGGAGTAAACGGATGGTTCCTTAGAATAATAAGCAGTATTTATCTGAAACCATCAACAAGCATTATAATGCAACAGGGATAGGTTAGAGGCATTCCCAATAAGGTCAGGAGTGAAACAAGGAAGCGCATTATCACCACTACTTTTCAATATTGTATTAGAAATGCTAGCTTCAGCAATAAGAGAAGAAAAAGAAATTGAATGTTTTAGAATTGGAAGGAAGAGACAAAACTGTCACTCTTTGCAGATGACATGATGGTATACCTAGAGAATCCCAAAAAATCATCTTAAAAACTACTAGAAATAATTAGCAACTTTAGCAAAGTCGCAGGATATAAAATAAACTCTCATAAATCCTCAGCATTGCTATATATGACTAGCAAGATGCAGCAGAAAGACCTAGAAAGAGAAATCCCATTCAAAGTAACTTCACAAAATATAAAATACCTGGGAGTCTACCTGTAAAAGCAAACTAAGAAAATTTTGAAAACAGTTACAAAACATTTCTCACACAAATAAAAATCAGGTTTAAATAACTGGGCAAATATTAACTCCTCATGGATAGGCTGAGCAAATATAGTAAAAATGCCAATTCTACCAAAATTAAACTATGTGTTTGGTCTCTACCAATCAAACTTCCAAAAAAATTACCTTAGGTTTAGAAAAAAATTGTAAGTAAATTCATATGGAGAAATAAAAAGTCAAGAATCTCCATTGATTTAATGAAAAAAAGTACAAAAGAAGGTGGCTTAGCTCTATCAGATCTAAAATTATATTCTAAAGCATCATTCATCAAAACTGTCTGGTATTGACTAAGAAATATAGTGGTGGATCAGTGGAATAGACTGTGTGCAATGGCAGGGAATGATTATAGTAATCTGCTGTTTGATAAACCCCCAAATCCAGCTGTTGGGATAAAAAGTTTTGATTAAAACTTTTGGGAAAATGGGAATTTAGTATGGCAGAAACTTGGATACAGGATCTAGACATAAAACTGGGATACAGGATCTAGACATAAAAAAAATATTATAAGCAAACTAGAAGATCAAGGAGTAGTTTACCTGTCAGTTCTATGGAATGGAAAGCAGTTTATGACTGAAGAAGAAATGGAGAACACACTAAAAATAAACTAGACAATTTTGATTACATTAAATGAAAAAGCTTTTCCACAGACAAAACCACTGAAACCAAGATCAAAAGAAATGTAATAAATTGGGGAAAAAAATTTATGACTAGTATTTCTGACAAAGAACTCATTTCTAAAATATACAGAAAACTGAGTCAATTAAAAAAAAAGACAAGCCACTACTCAACTAACAAATAGTCAAAGGATATGCAAAGGCAATGTACAGATGAAGAAATCAAAGTGATACATAGTCATATGAAAAATTGCTCTAAACCACTAATTATTAGAGAAATGCAAATTGAAACATCTGAGGTAACACCTCACACCTCTCAGAAAGGACAATGATCAATTGTGGAAGGGATACAGGAAATCTGGGACACTAATACATTGTTGGTGGAGCTGTGAAGTCATCCAACCTTTCTGGAGGGCCATTTGGAATTATGCCCAAAAGGCAACAAATATATGAATACCCTTTGATCCAGCAATACCACTACTGGGTCTATACCCTGAAGAGATTATGAAAAAGGGTAAAAATATAACCTGTACAAAAATATTCATAGCAGCTGTGTTTGTGGTGGCAAAGAATTGGAAATCAAGCGAATGTGCATCAATTGGGGAATGACTTAATAAACTGTGGCATTTGTATGTGATGGAACACTATTGTTATATTAGAAAGCACAAAGGATGGGTATTCAGGGAAGTCTGGAAGGATTTGCATGAATTGATGCTGAGTGAGATGAGCAGAACCAGAAGAACACTGTATACCCTAATAGCAACATGGGAGTGATGATCAACCTTAATGGACTTGCTTATACCAACAGGGCAACAATCAGGCACAATTTTGGGATATCTATAATGGAGAATGCGATCTGTGTCCTGAGAAAGATTTGTGGAGTTTGAACAAAGACCAAAGACTATTTAATTTAATTAATTTAAATTAAATTAAATTAATTTAATTTAAATCTTATTATATAATTCTGTTATATCTCATACTTTATGTTTCCTCCTTAAGGATATAATTTCTCTCTCATCACATTCAACTTAGATCAGTGTATACCATGGAAACACTGTAAAGACTAACATACTGCCTTCTGTGGGGGATAGGGGGAGGAAAGCAAGATTAGGGGTAAAAATTTTAAAATTCAAAATGAAATCTTTCAGCAAAAAATACAATGACAGTTTAGATATTTTCTAAGGAACATAGAAATAGTGAAGGAGTTTTAAAAGCCTGAACTTCAAATGTAAGTTGGAGAGGTAACTGTAGAGAATACAGGTAATGCAGGAAGCCAGAGGCTTTGAATACATTTTCACCAGTAGTCCAAATAAGAAAACAATTGCATAGTAAACACTGTACTCTAAAACTCATACAATCCTTCTTTCCCTTCACTTGCTGTCAGACAATTTGCCTCTTCTCTAGATAGCTAATATAAGTAGAATTTTTTGATCTCTTGCCACATTCCATTAATCTACTGGTATGTCTTTAGGGTAGATTAAGTAACATACCATGGAGCACTTGGGAATAGAATGACTAAAAATTGAGAATGATCTCAAAAACTGACCTTCTTCTGGAAAACGGATGGGATTACATCTTCCTTTTTTCCTTGTTTTTCTCCAGGTAATATAAATTCTTCACGAGCAAGGATGGTTTTTTGCTTCATGTTTATGCCACCACCTGGCAGGGGTTTTGACACAAAGTAGATTAATATTGCCTGTTGATTGAAGTGTGAAGTGTTGATGTAGAGTATTTGTCAATGGTGATTTTCTTTATTCATCAATTAAAACCAAACTCCAGCTTTATTTATCTATTAATGGCTCACCTAATACATGTTAATCTTTATTACTTTTCTTCCCTTGATTATGTCCTTCTTCCTGGTCATAATGTTCTACCCTCTCAAATATCACCAATTCCATAAAGCCATTTTTTATTGTTGCTGTTATTGAGTCATTTCAATCTTGTTCAGATCTTGGTGATTCCATTTGGGATTTTTCTTAGCAAAGATACTAGACTGGTTTTCCATTTTCCTTGCTAGATCTTTTTATATATGAAGAACTGAGGCAAATAGGATTGTGACTTGTTCAGGATTACATAGCTTATAAGCATCTGAGGCTACATTTGAACTCAGATTCTCCTGATTCCAGCCCCAGTACTCTATCTACCATGTCACCTGACTGCCTTTTTTTATCATATCAACTGAATTACTATGATTTATAATTATCATCTTCTTTCAAGTACAGTACTCAAAGTACTGTGTTCCATAGCAATCCTTTCTTTATCCCTCCTACTACTAGTCCCTTCCCTCCCAAACTATATTATATTTGGCAATTTTGTATTTGTTATAATTATTCTTATTCTATAAATACTTATACATGTACTTTTTACTTTTTCCATTCAAATTTACATTCCTTATGTTTAGATTTTGTTTCATTCTTCATAATTGCCAGTGCCAGGCAAATAATAGATGCTTAATAAATGCTTGCTGGTTGATTGATTATCCATGCCATTTATATGACACTTCCCATTTATTTACTGCCTTGTAAAGATGAATGGAGTATTCAGGGAGGATTAATTCTTCTGGTGTGAGGACTTGTCAAGCCCTTTGTAGGACTACTCAGGAAGTTTTGGTTGTCCACCTTCATCCAACTCTCACCTAGTCTTCAATAAGTTGTAGCATGCATAATAGCCATACTACAGTAAAACCATCTTAGAAGACTGGCTAACTCAGACTAAGGATAATTCAAATCTTTTGGTGAGTGAGCCGGTTTTCTATACCAAGCTGTGAAGGCTTCCCCCATACAATGGGCAGATGAGAACAATCTATTCCAGCAGTCATGAAGACAACTGAAGTAGGCTTTACTGAAGCATTTAGAACTTGTTCACACATCAAAGATGCCAAGGTCATCCACTGCAAGTCATCTAGGCTTGGGAAGAGAGAATGAGGCTAATGACTTTATACAATTGCCTCACTTAAATCCAATTCATACATGAGTCAAGATATCACCCTGTGATGTCATTGGCCCTTTTAGAAAGGAAGGATGAATAACACCACTGCCTTATATTATCTGTCAATGTTTATTCACTAGGCAGACATTTACTAAGTGCATACTGCTTATGACTTGAAACTGCTAGATAATAGCTTTCTAAGATAAACAAACCAACAACAAAAGATCCCTAGTCCCTGACCTTTTGTAAGTAAGGTTCAATTGAAAGAAAACTGGATATGAGATTAGAGAATTTTGTTTCAAATCTCAGCTCTACTGTTTTGAGCAAACCCTTTAGTCTCAGTTTCTTCCAGTGTAAAATAAGGGACTAAGAGCAGATGGCCTCATTGATTCCTTCCAGCTCCAGTTCTATGATGCTATAATCTCAGGACAAGTACACAGAGAAACATGATACAAAATAAGAGTTTAAGGGGACAAAAGAGTTAAAGGGATCAAGAGATCATTTTGAGACTGACAGTATCAGGAAAGATCCACTGGTCAGAAATTCATATAGTCATGTTTTGTTTCTTCCAAGTACAAACTCCTTGGGAAGTCGAGTCATAACATATTCACATTTTTATTTCTCTACCTCTGCCTAATAACTCTTTGTGTATAGATTGGTCAACAATGACTGGCAAAGTAATCTAAGTTCAAGAAGCTCTTAAACTCCTGATTGTGTCTTTTGTAGACTAGTATCTTGAGAAGCTACACACCTTTAGTTGTTTTAGTGCTCTTAGCAATGAAGCACAAATCAATTCAAGAGAAAAGTCCTAATCTTCAATATTCTTGTCTTTTTTTTACTCCACTTGGTCCTTAACTAAACTCCTTTTATTATAATGGGAATAATTTAGGCTATAAGTATACTTTCTAAAATGACAGGTCTTCTAAAAGCTTACCTGTCCATATCAGAAGATTCATGGTCTCCAGGTACTAACAAGTTTTCAATTTGCATCCATAATAGGGCTAGTTGTAAAGTAACCTTGGTGTCTAAAGAACTGGACTTGAATCTTGGCATATATATATATATATATATATATATATATATATATATATATATGTTTATGTCATGATTTTTAAAAAATCCTCTAGGATAGGATTATGCAACATTTTTTTACTATACTTTGTCAATCCATTCAATTATTAATTGGTTTCCTGCTTTTTGCAAAGACATGTCCTACCTGTGATTGTGTGTGTGTGTGTGTGTCTGTGTCTGTTTATGTGTTGGGAATGGGGAAGAGCTGAAGGAGGATGGAAGGTTAGTTCCTACCTTCAAGGAGCAACTAATCCAGTTGAAGAATCAAGACACACATACAATTTAAATAAAATTAAAAGTTTTAAAGTGGTTCAGCTAAAGAACAGAAAGATATCACTACATGATTCATTGCTGACTTAATTATACAAAGGACAATTGTAAAATATATTCAAATAATGAGCACATTACTTCAGTCTAATGGAGTTTTATGGAGATGTAAGATTTAACCTCCATCTTTACAGAACAAAAAGAGTTTGGATAAGTAACCAATACATAAGGTATTCACTATGAATGATGTACACCCAACTCCTTTCTCTCTCTCTCACACACTCTCTCTCCCTTTCTCTTCCTCCCTCCTCCCATCCTCTCTCTTTCTTTCTCCCCCTCTTTCTTTTACTCTCAATTTAGCTGTCACAAAGCTATATTGGAAGAGGTAGGAGGGTGTTGAGGAGGGTCAAGATTTTTGATTTTTTTTTGGCAAAAGAATTCCTGGTAAGGAAACTGTGATTGAAGAAACTGAAGTTTAAGGATTTAGAGGATACCTGGTTTGAACCCAGGTGTTTCTGATTACAAGGCTGCTTGTACATATACCACATTGTTCCTTAGTGGATGGTAAAAATGGAGATATGCAAGATTTTGGAAGAGTCAAGCCTCTGGAAGATACCTGCAGCTTCACTACCAGGAAGATGGATGTTTAGAACTTGGACTTGATTTAGAATGCTGGCAAGAACCAAGGTGTATCTTAGTTATAACCTTTAGCATGCAGCAAATTGCAAAATAAATTTTATTTTTGAATCATAAACCACAATATGCTTATAACTAAGAAATGTAGATTAATCAAAACTGACAGCATTTCCCAATCTCGGCAGAACTAATAACAGTTCATTTAAAGAACTTGGCTGCATGTGAAATATGCATAAGGGGAAAGATGGTATAGGCAGAGGAACAAAATTGCCTTAAGAAAAAGAAGAAAAACTGGTATGGTGTGCTGTACACAATATGTACTCAATAAATGTCATTCTTGCTGACAGAAAGAAAAAAAAGAAGAGGAATAGCTAAAAATTTCTGCTACTAGCACAAAAAAATCAAAGAAATGCTTCCAGAAATACTGCACAGTTGGAAATTCAGCCAATTCATAAAATTATAAAATTTGGAGGAGACCTTGCTTCCAGGAATTTATAATCAGACATTGATCCTTCCATATTGCAGCAGGGACAAGGGGACTGGGTAAAAGGAAAGGATGGGTGTTATAACCATTGTACAAAGAATAAGACTGAAATTCAAGGGTGATATGACTTCTCTTTAGTAAACACTGTTACACAATAAGTTGGAAGTCATAACACAATTGGCTCACATGAATTTTTATATTTATAGACTCATAGATTTAGAACTCGAAGGAATCTGAGAGATTGCCTATTCTAACCCCCTTATTTTCCAAGTGAGGAAACTGAGACCTCCAAAAGTGAAATGGTAGCCTGGCCCCGGTTCTCTGACTTCAAATTCAGCATTGTTTCCACTATCCTCATCCCTTCTCCTTACAGATCCACTCCTCTTTCTATTAGATTATTTATTTCACCTTCTTCTATGTCATCTAGGCCTAGACTATACCAAAGTCAATAGAATTAACTTATCTCCATTCTGCCTAAGTGGAACATCCCACTCAATTTTTAAGAACGTATTCTTTATTTCCTACATCATTTTTAATCATTCTTCAACTTCTTTCTCTAGTTTTCACTTTATTAATCTGTAAAAAGAGTAGGTTAAATTTGATGAACTCTAAGGCCTTTCAGTTCTAAAGTTCTAGAACTTCAATACAATATGCTACTTCCATGACTTCTATTAACAAGCCTATGTGTCCATCTGTTATCTGCATGCATCCGTCAAAATTTTCATGACATCAGTCTATTGCCCAAAGGCTAAAAATGAAGTGATTGGAATGAATCCATTAAGGCAGCTGTATGATCCAAAATTGCCTATATATATGTATATATATGTATGTATATATATATATATATATATATATATATATGTATATATATGTGACATTTCCCCTTTGCTTATAACATTACTAGTTCTGGAGGAGTTAGCAGGAACACAAGTAGTGATTAATGCACTTAGCATTAATTTTGGTGAGACTTCATATCATGTTTTTTTCTTTTTAAATAGTTTTTAATTTTAATTATTCAAACTTGAGAAACACCATCAAATTTGAACATTTTTATATACAAAAAATAGAAAAAGAGAATTGGATTCAGTCTTCAATCTTGTTTTAATTTTTTAAAAATTTTCTTAAATTTATTCACACATTAAGAGTAAACATAATACCCCCTTTCCCCCACAAAAATATAAAACCTCATGAGAAATAAAGTGAAAGAAAGAGGAAAAAAATGTTTAAGTCTGTGTTCTGATACCATCAACTCTGTCTCAGGAGGATCACATTCTTTATCATAATTCCATCATAGAAGTTACTTCCATATTTTTCCACAGTTGCTATTGCTGATTGTTAATTCCCTCCATCCATTCCTCCCCACCATCATCTATTATATTTTCTTTCTGCTTTCATTCTGTCCCTCTTCTAAAACATGCTGTGGGGCAGCTGAGTGGCACAGTGGACAGGTCACTGGCCCTGGGGCCAGGAGGCCCCAAGCCTATATCCTACTCCAGAGATCTATCAACTACCTGGCCCAGTGGTTTTGGACAGGCCATCCAATCTCACCATCTTGCAAAAAGTAAAAAAGAAAATGTATTATATCTGACTATCTCCTATGATCTACCCTCTCTTCTATCCCCTACATCCCTTCTCCCTTCCCCTATCCCCCTTCTCTCTTTTTTCTTCTAGATATCTATCTCCTATTGAGTGTGTATTCTATTTCCTCTCTGAGCCATTTCTGATGAGAATGAAGGTTCCCTCACTCTCCCTCACCTTCCCCCCTTCCATACCATTCCATACCATGCTTGATTTTTTTACATGAAATCTTTTAGCCTATTCTACCTCTCCTTTCTCTCATTCCCAGTACATTTTCCTTTCATCCGCTGACTCCATTTTTACAATATATTATGCCTTCAAATTCATCTCTCTCCTGTGCCACATTTATAAAGGCTCATTCTAACTTCTCTATTAAATGTGAAGGTTCAGATGAGTATTATCAGTATCATCTTTCCATGTAGGAATACATTCAGTTAATGATCATTAAGTCTCTCATAATTTACCCTTCTTGTCCACCCTCTCTATGCTTCCCCTGAGTCCTGTACTTAAAGATCTACCTTTCTTTTCAACTCTGGCCATTTCAACAGGAACATTTGAAATTCCCCTGTTTCACTGAAAGTCTATCTTTTCCCTTGGAAGAGGATGTCCAGTTTTGCTGGATAATTGATTCTCTGTTGCATTCCAAGCTCTTTTCCCTTCCTGAATATTATATTCCAAGCCCTACAAGCCCGTGGATGCTGCTTAGTCCTGTGTGATCTTGACTGTAGCTCCATGATATCTGAATTGTGTCCTTCTAGCTACTTGTAATATTTTCTCTTTGACTAGGGAGTTCTGGAATTTGGCTATAATATTCCTAGGGATTGTTTTGGGTTTTTTTGGATCACTTTCAGTAGGAGATAGGTGGATTCTCTCAATTTCTATTTTACCCTCTACTTCTAGGATATCAGGGAAATTTTCCTGTAGAAATTCTTTAAAAATGAAGTCAAAGCTCTTTTCCTGATGTTGACTTTCAAGTAGCCCCAAAATTTTAAAATTGTCTATTCTGGATCTGTTTTCTGGATCAGTTGTTTCTTTTTTCAGTGAGATATTTCACTTTTTCTTCTAGTTTTTCATTCTTTTGGTGTTGAATTATTGTGTCTTGATTTCTCACAAAGTCATCAGTGTCCTTTAGCTCCATTCTACATCTGAAGGATTTGTTTTCTTCAGAGAGCTTTCTTATCTCCTTTTCCATCTCCTTCTCCTCATTAACTCTTTGAATTGTTTTATCCATTTGATCTAAACTGGTTTTTTAACATGTTTTTTTCTTCAACATATTTTTGGATCTCCTTGACTAAGTTATTGACTTGATTTTCATGTTTTTCCTGTATCTCCCTCACTTCTCTTCCCAATTTTTCTCTACCTCCTTTATTTGATTTTCAAAATCTTGTTTGAGCTCTGTCATAGTCTGAGCCCATTTTCTATATTTCTTGGACTCTTTAGTTGCAGAAGCTGGAACTTTCTCACCTTCTGATTTTGTGTTTTGATCCTCCTTGGGACTGAATAATTGTCTATGATCAGGTTCTTTTTTTTTCTGTTTACTCATATCCCCAGCCTATGCCTGGTTTTGCAGTGCTTCCTGAGTTTCTGGATATTATTGGGTATTATTGGGACACCCCTGCAAGGACTTCAGTTCCTTCAAGGTCTTATGAGAGACACTGACTGCTCTCCTGGCCTGTGTTCTGGTCTGTGGATGACTATAAGCACACCTCTTTGCTCTGGGGCTGTGAAGAGGGTCTCTGCTCTATGGGGGCCCCAAACCAAGACCAGGGTTTGAATATAGTCAAAGCCCCAGAGGCCTGCCCCAGGGACAGAGGAGAGACCTCAACATTCTCCCCTACCCCCTTACCTTTCCAGGGCTTAGCAATCAGGAAACAACTGCCAGGAAGTGCCTGTTGGGTGGTTCTGCAGTCCTGCTTACTTTTCCTGCCATCTGGGCTGCACTGAGGGCCACAGCCACACTAGACTAAGCTTCATGCTTGCTCTTGCAGAGATCTCCCTGCTGATCTCCCAAGTTGTGTTTTGTGCTCCCTAGGGTGGCAGGTCAGGAAACTGCTTCTGCTGCCAGAAGCCAGGGTTCCCAGGGACCCAAGTGCCCTGGGTCTGTTTCTGGTAGGTTGAAGCTCCTTCACTCTTGTGAGCTGCCTCCCCCTCCAAATCCATGGAACAGAACCTTCCCAGTATTTTCCAGGTTACCTTGGACTGGAGAATTGCCTCACTGAATCTTTCTGTGGGTTCTGTCTCTCAAAAATTTAGTTAGAGTCATCATTTTAAGATTTTTGAAATATTTTGGTGAGAGCTCATAAGAAATATTGTTCTCCTGCCACCATCTTGGCTCTACCCCTCAGGTTGAATCTTTTGTAACCTTCCAGAGTCTTGCCTCTTGAAAGTGTATAATGTGATTGATATAATCTAAAATTTGTTTTGTTTGTTCTGTGCATTTTAAACATGATTCAATAGCCCTTTTCTCTTTTTAATGTTCTTTTGGGAGGCTTTATTATCACTTTGCCCTTTCCTCACCAAAAAAAAGTCCTCCCCTTTCCAGAGAATTATAGTCAAGCATAAGAAATACATACATTGGGTATGTCTGAAAATATATGTTTCATTCTGAATCTATAGTTCATCACTTCTCTGTCAGGATGAATGTTCAAACCTAGTTTGCGGATATCTTCATGGTCCCTTTTTTCCATTTTCTCAGGTAGGGGAGGAGGGTTAACCAGCTGAAGCTTTTAAAAGGTTCAGAATCCATTAAAGGAAGACTCTGTGTAAATACAATGCACGTTTTATTGGGAAAACAGCACTAACGACTTTGTTCACCAAATAAACATAACTCCCAGAGTCATGAGGGATCCTTATGAGAGACCCTCTCCACCATATGATCAATAGCTCCACTTCACTGACTGAAAGCCTTTCCTTACTTGCGCTGGATGAATTTCCATAATTGAATTTCCATGAAACCCTCACACAACATGACTGCTTAAGTCTGGCAATGCTCGGCCAAGGCACATGACTAAAAAAACCAAGATCAGGGTTGAATTAGGAAAACATACCAGCCTCTGCTGTCAATTTCATTGACAGAAAATGAGTCATTTGAAAAAAGGGGCATCTGAAATTATGGAGCTAATTTGGTTTCTAAAGATTAACTAGCAATTTGATAAAGGCTGACAGCAGTTTTTCATGCAACTGATGTAGTCAAGGGCCTGGATGATTTAGCAATCTGTCTAGTTATTTGAAGAAGTCAGAGATCATTTGTTAAATTTCCAGTTTCTGAAACTACAGAGATTTTCAGATCTGTAAGATGAAAATACTCTGTGGGGCAGAAAAAGTGATTCAAATCTCTGGTCCCTTATGCCAATGCCACAGCTACATGCTGATAAATGTTTTTAGGAAGCCATTGTTTGTCAAATATGAGGATGTGGTGGAATTCAGGGCATCTTATTTGGTCTAATGGAGCTCACTATGAATAGAAATTATATGCAATAATAATAATAATAGTAACTTATACATAAAGGATATTAAAGTTTACAAAGAATTCTACATATATGACTTCATTTAAATAATTCAAAAACCCAGATATCTTTCTATCTATATCTATCTGTTTATCTATCTATCTATCTTTAATTTTTTGTTAGAGCTATGATTTAATTGATAGGAATTCCTGGCATTTACTAGGAACTCTGGTACTTTCTCTGCTAAAGTAGATTGGCATGCCATGTATAAACTTTCATCTTGGAGAACCACTTGAGTTATATGACTTGTCCAGAGTTATACAGCAAGGATGTGGCAGAAGAAAAAGCTTGAACCCAGTTACTTAGGACTCCACAGTCAATGCTCATCCCAGAGTTAATCCTATGGTGCTATTTACTACTGCTTTATTTACTGCTTTATTTTATTTACTACTTTATTTACTGCTATTAGCTACATTTCATAGACTAGGAAATCGAGGCTTAGAAAAATTAAGTGACATCCATGGTCCCATAGCTAATAAATGTTGAAAAAGAATTTTACTGCAGGTTCAAGACTGAATCTATTATACAACTCTATTTCTCAAAACATGCAAGTCACTATATAACTATAGAACATTAATGTTAAATGAGAGCTACATTATAGCAAAAGTGAAAGAAATGATTTTTACCTGGAAAATCAATTGATGCTTTAGTGGACAGATAACATTTAAACCAGACTTTGAAGGGTGAATTTGACTGATCTAGAGGGGTTAAGAGAAAGCAAGGAAGAAAGAAGAGAATTTCAGTTTGAGGGAGAAAAATATTGATGGAAAGTTTGAGGTGCATTTATAAAATAAGTAGCCTATTTTTCTCACATAGATTGTGAGAAAGGGAATATTTGAGATAAGGCTGGAAGAGATCTGACATGATTTACCTATAAAAACTATAATATTAAGCACAAATAACCTGGAAGTATCTATAGTCATCTCATGACACATTTTAATGTGGCACATTGATTGAGAAGTAGATATACTTCTTGGATGAATCAGCTGCAAAGATAAAATATGTTGGGGTTTTCATTGGTTCTGCTTCTATAGCTCTTTTCAAAGAAATGATTTAGCCTATTAAAGACAGAATATTTTCTTATATTAAAAAAAATCATTCTTTGAGACTAGGTCATTCAGAACTTTAATAAGTAAGCTATTAAGATTTTTTCAAAAAAAATGCAAAGTATTAAAGTACAACACTTCCATGAGTAGAATCTAAATGAAAGGTTAAGCTGTAATTAGAAGATTCACTTTTAAGAGGCAAACAATTGGTTTCATGATTTTTAAAATGAGGTTAAAAAGAAAGTTGTAAATATCTACCTATAAGATATCTTGGCACTCGGTTGATTAAATGAAATAAAAATGATGGACCTTGATATGCAGTTTGTGTTACTTTATCATTACCTTGGCAACCAGACTTAAAGAAGCCTCTTTTTGAGGTCAGGGAATTGATTTACTCTTTTATCATGGTACAAGAGTGCTAGAATTGTAATCAATTAAATTCTGCCTTTGAACTATATGATCAAAGGCAGATCAATCTCTCAGTTTCATTTTCTTCTTCTGCAAAAGGGAGATAATAATAATACTAATAATTAATAAATAATAAAAATAATAATGGTGCCTAGCTGACAAGGTTGGCCTAAAGGTTAGTGATGATGATGATATTCCTTATTCTTGAAGAAAACCATGATGTGAGGAAGGTCATGCCACGGTATGCACATGAATTAGATTTCAGTGAGGGAAGTTGTGTTAAGTCACCAGCCTCACTTTTGGGTCTAGTGGCCAAATATGAATCAGGATGAATGAAGATGTCTCAAGATAAATGGAGATCATATATGCTAAGAGTTTTTGCAAAACTTAAAATAACATAAAATGGTAAGGTATTTTCTCTTGTTGTTGTTTTATTATTATTATCTGGATGCCTTGCCCAGTGTCTTGCGTACAGGTGCTATTCAATAAATGATCATTCATTGAGTGATAGATTTTAATGTAATTTACTTCAGTTGGGAGAGATAACATCCTCAGGGAATTTGCATCATGACCTTGTAAAGTCCTGATAGAAAGATCCTGTTTAAAAAACCCTCACGGAGAAAGCTAGGGAGCACTTTAATGGCTAATGTGTGGTATTGAGCCATATGAGTCATTGAGTGTTTCACAGCAACGTCAATTCTGTCATTATAAGTTACTATGGTTTCCAAACTCTTTATCACACTCTACCTAGGTAATGAGGACCAATAAAGCATGACCCAACTGGTATATGGCGAGAGAAGGATTGGTGGAGAACAATCTTTTTATGGCCTCATCTCTTATAAAATACTTGAAAGGCTACTTGTGCCTAGCCTATCCTAAATTTTACTGTACAGTATTGTACAAAGTAATTGGTTTTCAGCATTTCAGTGGTGCTCTGTACTGCAGTGAGATCAATATTATGTGCCTCTGTCTACATTATTAAGAGAAAGAGATTTCTTCCCTCAGAGTCTAGGATAGAGACAGAGAAGATGAAAAATAATGTAAAGTAATCAGGAAAGTGCTCAGTGTAGTGAATGTCCATAAAAGTTCATTACACTTAATGATGGTGATGGATAAATAACAGATGGACATGCTTGGTATTGGAGGAGAATTCTATGTACTTCATTTTAAACAGATGGCATTTCTGAGCCCTTATGGAGCTCAGGGTACTCTACGTTAAATTTTCAGTCTTGAAACCCAGGTGAAGGCACCAATAAGACTATGAGTAG
The DNA here is from genome assembly GCF_037893015.1 of Macrotis lagotis. Lineage (NCBI taxonomy): Eukaryota > Metazoa > Chordata > Mammalia > Peramelemorphia > Peramelidae > Macrotis > Macrotis lagotis. Next base: position 160,726,022 of record NC_133662.1, on the reverse strand, counting down.
CAATTCAAGGTGGTAGATTTTTAATCAGTATTTTGGTCCCTTCTCCCTCTTAGCAACAATCCATCCAATTTTTTCCACTTTAAAATAATATGGACTCAATTTTGAAAGATGTATAGGTCCTCTTTGTTCTGTCCTATATGGAGATGGAAGTGATATTAGAACAGAGGTGTCCCATCTTTTAGCTCTTCTGGACCACTTCAGCCAAACAATAACACCTTAAAGGGGGGCATTCAGAATTCAATACCTGTTTTTGAATACACTACAACCCATGCCACCATGATAGGAACTGGCCCTAAGAATCTCTGGGACCTGCAGGCTAGACACATCTGCCTCAGAGGATTAGTCCAACTCCTTATTTTACACATGAAGAAACTGAGTCCTCTAGAGATAAAGTATTTTGTCCAAGGTCTCACAGACTAAGTGGCTCTGGCTTAGATTTATAAAGTAAAGACTTTATAATAATATTTGCTGACATTTATATAGTCCCTGGTGAGGAGCTGGGACTCCTCTGCTTTTTGATATATGTTGTGGGAAATCATAGGCACTTGACCTAGCAAGAATTTCTATTATCATTTAAAGGTCCCTGCCCCAAAGCTTTCAACAGAGTCACTCAGATATGAGGAAGTAGCCTATATTGCTCCTTTTGACAGCACAAGCTGGAAAATAGACTTCAAACTGACAGGCTTCCTTGCTCCCTAGGAAGTCCTTTATTATAGAAGAGCATGTATTCAGCTATATCTCTCTGATCACTTTCAAGGACCATTCAGGTAGTTGGAGAAAGCTCCCTCTGGTGATGGTCTGTGTTAACTGCAGGCAATGAAGTGTTTTTCTGGGGGAAAAAGTCCAGAAAATGGCAAGCATCTACTCTTTAAACTTATGTAGACACACTCAAGTGTGTCAAAGCAAAAGTGAAACCGGAAGAAATGTTATAGAAAACTCAAAATATGTAGTTTTGACTCTCACAAACACATTTCTCACTCCACTAAAAAAATCAACTATTTGTGTGTATGTATATATTCTTATATACACACACACACACAAATGTTTTTATACATACAAACATATGTGAGGTTCAAAGCCATTCACACATACACACATATATGTATATATATTTTTTT